>NC_082707.1:9922345-10222345 GCF_030144855.1 Hypanus sabinus | reverse complement strand
CTCTGGGCATACTCAATAAATCTATAGAATAATAACCACTACAGAATCAATGAAAGACCACCCAACTAGAACTTCAACAAGATAACAAACTGTGCAAGTACAAAAATGGAGGTCTGTAATTAGTGGTGCTCCATATGTATCTGTGCTGGGACCCTGCAGTTTATAATGTACCTGGATGAAAGCATAGATGGGTGGATTAGTAAATTTGCAGAGGATCTGAAGAGTCATGGACAGTGTCTAAGACTGGCAAAGAATACAGTACCATATAGATCAGTGGCAGAAATGGGTAGAGAAAGGGCAGATGGAATTTAACCCAGATAAGTGTGCTGTGTTGACCCTTGGCAGGGCAAATGCAAGGAGCCAGTTGCAGAGCAGAGGGACCCTGGGGTCCAAGCTCACAGTTCCTTGAAAGTGCTAACGCAGGTCAATAGGGGGGTTAAAAAGGCTTAAGGAATGTTTGCTTTTATTAGCTGAGACATTGAGTTCAAAAGTCAAGAGGTTATATTGCAACATTATTGAACTCTGCCTAGGCCATACCTGGAGTATTGCACACAGTTCTGGTCACCCCACTATAGGAAGGATGTTGAGGCTTTGGAGAGGGAGCAGAAGAGGTTTACCAGGATGCTGCCTGGCTTAGAAGGCACGTGCTATCGTGAGAGGCTGGACAAACTTGGGTTTTCTCTGGAGTAGCAGAGGCTGAGGGGAGATCTGATAGAGGTTTGTAAGATTATGAGGGGCAGAGATAGAGTAAACAGAGATTGTCAGGAACAAGATAAAGGACCAACAACACCAGGTTCAGGAGCAGTTATTACCCCTCAATTCTTGAACCACAGGGGATAACTTCACTCAACTTCACTCGCCCAACAACCTATGGACTCACTTTTAAGGACTCTAGAACTCATATTCTGTTGTGTTTCTTTGTACTCATTGGGAATGCCTTCAAGAAAATGAATCTGACATACATAGCATGTGGTAACATGTATGTACTTTGATAATAAAATTACATTGAGCTTTGAACATTGTGCTGTATATGGCCGTATGTACAATGTTTTGCATCTTTGTCCCAAATGAACAATCTTTCATTTTGCAGTATTCAATGACAATAAACTTGAACTTAAACTTGAAAATCATATCCCTTTAAGATATCTTGCCACAATGTAAAGCAATTAACTGAATTATTTTCTTCTAAAAGAGTGATTAAAATGTACACAATACTCCAAGTCTCAGATAACTGCAACATATCTTTCCAGCAACCATACTCAAAGCCTGTAGTCAAGTGACATCTTGAGTCTCCCCGGTCAATCAGTACCTCAACTCCACTCTTCCTATCTCATACTGTAGTTTGCTTATTTCCATGTTAAATACTCTTAGCAGGTCTTGATGTAAGCCAGGATGTCAAAATAACCATAAGTTCTCAGCACGTCACCCAAAAATCGTCGTATTTGGTAACTGGTTTGAGATTGTTTCAGAGTCACAAAGTCATACAATACGGAATCAGACCCTGCAGTCCATGTTGATCAAGATTCTCAGGGAGGAGGCGCTGGAGGCAGTGGTGGGGTGGGGGGGGGGGTGGAAGCAGAGTCACAGTGGGTAGAATCCATGTTGGGTTAGGGACTGGTCCTTCCCTTTGGTGCTGCCCTCCAGTGTTCACTCTGGAAGACAAGCTGGATTGCCGGTGGATGACTCAATGAGACACAAGCTTCGTCTGCTGGCGCAGCACAAGGTGAGGGACTGCTGTGTGCTTGTTCTTGCAGAAGAAAGGCTCAAGGACAACGTTCCACATACCATCAATCTTCAGACCTGTGCTCATGCTAGTATTTACGTGACTGTATGTGCTATCATAACTGTATGAGCTGTGTGTGACTGTTTGTACTGTGTTTTGCACCTTGGCCCCAGAAGAGTGATGTTTCACTTAGCTGTATAAATTTGGCCAAGTGGTTAAGGCGTTGGTCTAGTGATCTGAAGGTCATTAGTTCAAGCCTCAGCTAAGGCAGCATGGCATTTAACCACACATTGCTCTATGACGACTCCGGTGCCAAGCTATATTGGCCCTTGCCCTTCCCTTGGACAACATCGGTGGCGTGGAGAGGGGAGACTTGCAGCATGGGCAACTGCCAGTCTCCCATACAACCCTGCCCAGGCCTGTGCCCTGGAAACTTTCTAAGATGCAAATCTATGGTCTCTCGAGACTAACGGATGCCTATTATAAATATGTATCATTGAATCATGATTAAACTTGAACTGTTGAGTTCCTCCAGAATTTTGAGTGTGTTACTTGATCTGCACTTGGCCCTTATCTTACTGAAGCTATCCTATCATGTACTTTTGTCTAAAGTATCTTGTAATGTACTGAGAAATGACAAATCTCTCGCACATTCACACACACACACATATATATATGTGTGTATGCATATATATCTATACATTTTTTCTCTCACCGCTTACGGGTGGCTTGTATGTGTATTTTCCCAACAGTCGCGGGTCCTTTGCTTGAAGTTTCGGTGCAGAATCCCTGCTGTTCCTAGTCGTGCATTTTTCTGGACAGAAATCTTAAATATTGTTCTGGGATTTGTTGGAGCCACTCTCCCAGTCCAGGTGTCACAGGTCCAAGTGCTCCTATTGCCACCAGGATTACTCCTGCTTTAACCCTCCACACCATTTCTATCTGTCCTTTGAAGCCCTGGTGTTTTTCCAGCTTCTCATATTTTTTCTTCCTGATGTTACCGTTATTCGCAATTGCCACATCTATTACTATTACTTTCTTCTGTTTCTTGACTAGCATTACTATGTTTGGTTCATTATCCAGTACCTGCTTATCAGTCTGTATTTGGAAGTCCCCCAGGATTTTCACTCTGGCATTCTCCACTACCTTCTCGGGTGTTTCCCATTTGGACTTGGGAAACCATACTCAGTGCAGATGTTCCTGTTCACAATTCCTGCATCTTCGTGTCAGGACATCTTTGCTGTCCCTTCCTTCATCTTGAACCCTACTGCTATGTACTGGATGGTTTCAGTGGACTCCTTGCACTGTCTGTATCTTGGGTCTTGTCTGGTGTGACAGACCCCTGTTTCTATTGCTCAGTACTCAGTGCCTGCTCTTGTGCAGCCACAAACAGCACCTCAGTTTCAAAGGAGTGGAAAGTTCGAGGATGGGGAAGCTTTCTAAAAGCAACAGAAGGCAATTAAGAAATCATAGTGAGAGAAAAGGTGGAATATGAAGGTAAGTTAGCCAACAATATAAGTAAGAATACTGAATGATTTTTCAATAGATGAGGAGTAAAAGAAAGGCCAGGGTAGATGTCAAACTACTGGAAAATGATGCAGAAGAGGGAATAATGAATAATGCGTTATAAATATTTTGTGTCTGTCTTCACTGTAGAAGACACTAGCAGCATGTCAGAAATTCAAGAATGTCATGGCAGAAGTGAGTGTAGTGCTAGCACTAAAGAGAAGGGTTCTGAAAGAGATGGCTGAAGAGATTGTGAAGGCATTAGTAATGAACTTTCTAGAACTATTAGATTCTAGAATATTCCAGAGGTCTGGTAAATTGCAAATGTCACTCCGCTCTTTAAGAAGGGAGCAAGGCAGAGGAAAGGAAATTATAGGCCAGTTAGCCTGACCTCAGTGGTTGGAAAGATGTTGGAGTCCATTATTAAGGATAAGGCTTTGGGTAACTTAGAGGCTTGTGATAATATAGGCCAAAGTCAGTATGGTTTCCTTAAGGGGTATCTTACTGAACTAATCTGCTGGAATTCTTTGAGGAAAAAGCAGGCAGGATAGACAAAGGAGAACCTGGATGTTATTTACTTGGATTTTCAGAAGGCCTTTGACAAGGTGCGGTACAAGCGACTGCTTAACAAGGGAAGAACCCATGGTATTACAGGAGGCAATGTGTTGGAATAAAGGTGGCCTGTTCTCGTTGGCTGCTGGTGAGAAGTGCTGTTCAACTTTGGTCGGTATTGGGACCACTTCCTTTCATGTTATATGTCAATGATTTGGATGACAGAATTAATGGCTTTGTGGCCAAGTTTACAGGCGATACAAAGATAGGCAGAGGGGCAGAGACTGTTGAGGAAGCAGAAGGTTCTTGATAGATTGGGAAAATGGACAAGGAAGCGGGAGATGGAATATAGTGCAGGGAAATATATGGCTATGCACTTTGCTAGAGGAAAAATAGATGTAGACTATTTTCTAAACAGAGAAAAAATTCAAAAATCAGAAGTGCAAAGGGAGGCAAATGAAAGGATACCATTCATTTTGAGAGGAATAAAATATGAAAGCAAGGATGTAATGCTGAAACTTTGCAAGGCATTGGTCAGACCACACAGCATTTTGTGAACAGTTTTGGGCCCCATATCTAGGAAAAAATGGGTAACAGTCAGGAGAGGGAAGGGCAAGAGTCAGATGCTGGACAGTACCCCTGTGGCTGTTCTCCTTAACAATAAGTACTCCTGTTTGAGTACTGTTGGGGGGGAAGCAACAGTGGCCGTGCCTCTGGCACAGAGTCTGGACCTGAGGCTCGGGAAAGGAAGAGGATGGCAGCAGTGATACTCAGGGGGCCAGACAGGCGATTCTGTGGACGCAGGAAAAAAACTCGGATGGTAGCTTGCCTCCCAGGTGCCAGGGTCCGGGATGTTTCTGATCGCATCCATGATATCCTGAAGTGGGAAGGAAAACAGCCGGAAGTCGTAGTACATATTGGTAGCATTGACATAGGTAGGAAAAGGGAGGAGATCCTGAAAACAGACTACACAGAATTCGGAAGGAAGTTGAGAAGCATGACCTCAAAGGTCATCAAATAATCTTGTTATTACTGCCTGTGCCACGTGACAGTGAGCATAGGAATAGAGTGAGGTGGAGGTGCATGGCTGAGGGTTTGGAGCAGGGGGAAGGGATTCAGATTTCTGGATCATTGGGACCTCTTCTGGGGCAGGTGTGATCTGTACAAAAAGGACAGGTTGCACTTGAATCTGAGGGGGACCAATATCCTGGCGGGGAGGCTTGCAAAGGCTATTGGGGAGAGTTTAAAATAGAATTGCTGGGGGGTGGGAACTGAACTGAATTGACAGAGGAAAGGGAGGTTGGCTCACAATTAGAGAAAGCTTGGAGACAGTGGGAGAGGGAGGATAGGCATGTGACAGAGAAGGGATGCACTCAGACCGATGGTTTGTGAAGTGTCTACTTTAATGCAAGGAGTATTATGAATTATGCAGATGAGCTTATAGGCTTAGAGCTATGATGTTGTGGCTATTACGGAGACTTGCATGCTGCTACTTCAAAATGGCTACTTCAAGTGCCAGGCTTTAGATACTTCAGAAAGGACAGGGAGGGAGGCAAAAGAGGTGGGGCGTGGCACTGCTGATCAGAGATAGTGTCACAGCTTCAGAAAAGGAGGAAGTCATGGAGGGATTGTCTACGGAGTCTCTGTGATTGGAAGTTAGAAATAGGAAGGGATCACTAACTCTACTGGGTGTTTTTTTTTATAGACCACCCAACAGTAACAGGGACATTGAGGAGCAGATACGGAGACAGATTCTGGGAAGGAGTAATAATAACAAGGTTGTTGTGGTGGGAGATTTTAATTTCCCAAATATTGATTGGCATTTCCCTAGAATGAGGGGTTTAGATGGGGTGGAGTTTGTTAGGTGTGTTTAGGAAGGTTTCTTGACACAATATGTACAAACCTACAAGAGGAGAGGCTGTACTTGATTTGGTATTGGGAAATGAACCTGGTCAGGTGTCAGGTCTCTCAGTGGGAGAGTGTTTTGGAGATAGTGATCACAATTCTATCTCCTTTACCATAGCATTGGAGAGGGATAGGAACAGACAAGTTAGGGAAATGGTTAAATGGAGTAAGGGGAAATATGAGGCTATTAGGCAGGAACTTGGAAGCATAAATTGGAAACAGATGTTCTCAGGGAAATGTATGGAAGAAATGTGGCAAATATTCAGGGGACATTTGCATGGGGTTCTGCATAGGTACATTCCAATGAGACAGGGAAAGGATGGTAGGGTACAGGAACCGTGCTGTACAAAGGCTGTTGTAAATCTAGTCAAGAAGAAAAGAAGAGCTTACGACAGATTCAAAAAACTAGGTAATGATAGAGATCTAGAGAATTATAAGGCTAGCAAGAAGTAGTTTAAGAAGGAAATTAGGAGAGCCAGAAGGGGCCATGAGAAGACCTTGGCAGACAAGATTAAGGAAAAGCCCAAGGCATCCTACAAGTATGTGAAGAACAAGAGGATAAGATGTGAGACAATAGGACCAATCACGCGTGACAGTGGAAAAGTGTGTATGGAACTGATGGAGATGGCAGAGGTACTGAATGAATACTTTGCTTCAGTATTCACAATGGAAAAGGATCTTGGCAATTGTAGGGATGACTTGCAGCAGACTGAAAAGTTTGAGCATGTAGATATTAAGAAAGGGGATATGCTGGAGCTTTTGGAAAGCATCAAGTTGGATAAGTCTCTGGGACTGGATGAGATGTACCCCAGGTTACTGTGGGAGGTGAGGGAGGAGATTGCTGAGCCTCTGGCGATGATCTTTGCATCAACAATGGGGACCGGAGAGGTTCTGGCGGATAGGAGGGCTGCGTATCTTGTTCCTTTATTCAAGAAAGGGAGTAGAGATAGCCCAGGAAATTATAAACCTGTGAGTCTTACCTCAGTAGTTGGTAAGTTGATGGAGAAGATCCTGAGAGGCAGGATTTATGAACATTTGGAGAGGCATAATATGGTTAGGAATAGTCAGCATGGCTTTGTCAAGGGCAGGTTGTGCCTTATGAGCCTGATTGAATTTTTTGAGGATGTGACTAAACACATTGATGAAGGTAGAGCAGTAGATGTAGTGTATATGGATTTCAGCAAGGCATTTGATAAGGTACCCCATGCAAGGTTTATTGAGAAAGCAAGGAAGCATGGGATCCTAGGGGACATTGCTTTGTGGATCCAGAACTGGCTTGCCCACAGAAGGCAAATAGTGGTTGTAGATGGGTCATATTCTGCATGGAGGTTGGTGACCAGTGGTGTGCCTCAGGGGTCTGTCCAGGGACCCTTACTCTTCGTGATTTTTATAAATGACCTGGATGAGGAAGTGGAGGGATGGGTTAGTAAGATTGCTGATGACACAAAGGTTGGGGGTGTTGTGGATAGTGTGGAGGGCTGTCAGAGGTTACAGCTGGACATTGATGCAAAACTGGGCTGAGTAGTAGCAGATGGAGTTCAACCTAGATAAGTGAGAAGTGATTCATTTTGGTAGGTCAAATATGATGGCAGAATATAGTATTCATGGTAAGACTCTTGGCAGTGTGAAGGATCAGAGGGAGCTTGGGGTCCATAGGACGCTTAAAGCACCTGCAAAGGTTGACTCTGTGGTTAACCATGGAATTGAATTTAGGAGCCGAGAGGTAATGTTGCAGCTATATAGGACCTTGGTCAGACCCTATTTGGAGTACTGTGCTAATTTCTGGTCGCCTCACTACAGGAAGGACGTGGAAATCATAGAAAGGGTGCAGAGGAGATTTACAAGGATGTTGCCTGGATTGGGGAGCATGCCTTATGAGAATAGATTGAGCGAACTTGGCCTTTTCTCCTTGGAGCAATGGAGGATGAGAGGTGACCTGATAGAGGTGTATAAGATGATGAGAGGCATTAATCATGTGGATAATCAGAGGCTTTTTCCCAGGACTGAAATGGTTGCCACAGGAGGACACAGGCTTAAGGTGCTGGGGAGTAGGTACAGAGGAGATGTCAGGGGTAAGTTTTTCACTCAGAGAGTGGTGAGTACGTGGAATGGGCTGCCGGCAACGGTGGTGGAGGTGGATACAATAGGGTCTTTTAAGAGGCCTTTAGATAGGTACGTGGAGTTTAGAAAAATAGAGGGCTATAGGTAAGTCTAGTGATTTCTAAGGTAGGGACATGTTTGGCAAAACTTTGTGGCCCAAAGGGCCAGTATTGTGCTGTAGGTTTTCTATGTTTCCTCTGTCAGTGGATGTGGGAATTCTTGATGGTTCCTCCATGTTTTGTCAGTCTAAATGAGCACAGAAGGCTTTGAGCTCATCTGGAAACGTACATTACTTGATTTCACTTTGTAAGAGGTGATAGCATTCAAGCCCTGCCACAGCTATCAAGTATCCTTCAATGATTCAAGTTTAGTCCGGAACTGCCACTTTGCCGTGATACGGCTTTCCACAGATGGTAGGTGGACGTCTTGTAATTTTCTTGCTCACTGGACTTGAATGCCCCTGATCTGGCGAATCAGCAGCTTGCAGATCTCATGGTTCATCCAGGGGTGAAGACTCTGAATGATGTTGTGGGGGCACACTTCTCTACGGCAGCTTTTATAAAATCTGTGACAATGGTGGTATATTCGCTGAGATCTACAGGTAAGTCCTTGAACACAACCCAGTCCACCAATTCCAAGCAATCTGCTCTGGCTCCCACAACCACCCTCTTTGTTGGCTTAACCTTTGCGTCTCAGCCTCTGCCTGTGTAAGGGTAGGACAAGGACAGCCAAGTGATCAGATTTCCAGAAATGTGACCTGCGCACGGAACAGTAGAAATTGCTTATCTTAGTTTAGCAGTGGTTTCGAGTGTTGGGACCTCTGGTGCTACAAGTTTTGTGCTGATGGTAATTGGGCAGGGATTTCTTCAAACGAGTCTGATTGAGATACCCAGCTATGATTTGAAATGTGTCGGGGTGGACTGTTTCTTGTGTGGTGATGGCATCAGGCAGTATCTCAAGCGCTTGATAATCGTCGACCGCTGGTAGTATGTAATCTGCAGTGAGGATCATGGTGGAGAACTCTCGTGATAAATAGAAAGGTCAGCTTTTGATTGTCAGGTGTTGAAGGTCGGAGGAACACGAGTACGCCAAAACTCCCAGATCAGAGCACTGCAGCGAGTTTATCGTTAAATCACACAACCCCCGCCTTTTGTCTTTTATGAATCAGGACCTCTCAGAATCTCGGGCATTCTGTGTGTGGCTCCCCATTCCATTCTTCTAGCCTCCACGGGTATTCCTTCCAAATCAGCCCAGTTGCTGTTTGTGGGGTTTTGTCATGCACCAGCTGGCTTCCACGTTCACTATATTATGGTATCAGTAGGTTACAGGGAGAATGGGGTTGAGACGGATAATAAGTCAGTCATGGTGGAATGGCAGAGCAGTCTCGATGGGCCGAATGGCCTAATTCATCTCCAATGTCTAATGATCTATATTTGACATTTCCCTTTAATAAAGGAGATATGAGGGATTCTGCAGAAGCTGCAAGTCTGGAGCAACGCACACAAAGTGCTAGAGGAACTCATCAGGTCAGGCAGTATCCACAGAGGGAAATGGACAGTCGGTGATTTGGGCCAACGCCCTTCACTTGTATGAAGTTGGAGGCCGTAGATGGGACACCTCCAGGGATGGTGATAGTCAATGTTTCTCAATGGGGTCCTGGTTCAGAGGTTAAGTAAGAGGAGGTGTCCGAGAACTGCCGTCTGGCCTTAGAAAGCTAGAAGACGATCAGCCTGAAAGGCTGAATGTTCACTTCCCACCATAGATGCTGACTGACCTGCCGTGGCCCACGATAATGTGCTGATCTCTTGACCCACTCTAAGATCAATCTAACCCTTCCCTCCTACAGAGCCCTTCATCTTTCTATCATTCTTGAGCTTATCCAAGAGTCCTAATGGATCTACCTCTACCAGCACCCCTATCAGGGCATTCCACACACATACCACTCTCTGACACTTTCCTCCAATCACCTTAAATCATACCCTCTTATATTAGCCATTGCCACTGGCTATCAACTCGATTTACATGTTTTATAATGTTGTCACCTCTCATCCTCCTTCTCTCCAAAGAGGGAAGTCCCTGCTTGCTGAGCCTATCTTCATGCGATATGCTTTTGAATCCGAGCAGAATCCTGGTAAATCTCTTCTGCACCCCCTCTTAAGCCTCCACATCCCACCTAAAAAATTTTCTCCCTGCATTTTGCATCTCAGTAAAGTACCGTATTGCTTCTAAAGTGTTTAGGTGGGCTTCACAGGGTTCTGGGTGGATATAATTCCCTTGAAAGGAGGCAGTGCAGTTTCTAACTAGTAAAAGACAAGAGGCAGAGCAAAAGCGAGGTTTATTTATTCATTTATTTCAACAACAGTGTGTCGGGTTCATTGTATGACTGGCTTTTCACCTTGTGCATTCAGCAGACCACATATAAGCTTGACATGAAGCAGTTGGAAAGGAGATTGGAGCTGGTTCAATCTCCTCTGCTTCAATCAGGGCTGTCGCACAGAAATGGCTTCAAAAACCTGACAACTGTCAGTCATGTGTTGAACGAGCTAAGAAATTAAAAATTTGCCTCTAGCAGCTGTTGTCGAGCATGACAAGGTCTCTGTGTGTCTTGAAGGTGCTGAATGTGCTTGGTGTCCCTATTCCCCCTTCCCCCTTGTTTCCCCTCTGCCGCAGTCTCCCGATGCCCCGAACATGTGGGAACGGACCTTGGCTCTCTCCCGCCTCAAGGTAACCTCCACCAAGGTCATCCTAAAACGCCAGGAGCCGACTTGAGAGTGGCCGGCATTGGAAGCTGTTACTGTGGGATGCAACTCAGCAACTGTGGACAGTGGGAGAACTCTCTGGGACAAAGGTCGCTGGCCCACGAGACCCGACCACACAAACTAGTTTTGCACAAATGAAATATATCATGGGGACCCCATCTGATTTTATATCCCAGAAGTTGAGGATGCCCTCCACTATCCTGGGAATTATCCCTCAGGAGGCCATTCATAAACCATTAGGAACAGCAACCAGTGTCCTCAACCACCCTCTGTTCTGCAAACTGACGGCTGACCCTTTAAACTGCCTCGGCCCCACATCCATGAATTACCACTTATTGCTGTTTGTGGGATATTATGTGCAAATTAGCTGCCATGCTGACGAGGTTACACAGATAACTACACTTTGAGGAGTATTCCATTGGCTGTAAAGTGCTTTGCGATGTCCTGAGGGTATGAAAGGCGCAGTATTAAGTGCAAGTCTTTCTTTAATCTGGATATATCTATTTGTGGAATTATTGACTAAGCTATTTACAACCTGCTGCTCTGGATTGAAATGATAAAAAACAATGTACAGGGAACCTCACCGGAAACAAAACAGGAAAATATGAAACTGAAAAGCAGAATTTTGCTGAATGAGTCCAGACTCTCAAACCGCAGTGATAAATTATTGAAGAGGTTTTTGTCGGGTATTGACAAACCACTCAAAACTGAATTCATTAACCAGGAGAAGTTCTGAAACAAACTGACATGCGTTGACTCTCTGAGGATGAGCTGCCCCACTGAGCTACCCTTGTTTCTGTTTTAATGGGTCACTTGGTATCAGTCGGACTTCTGACCCACATCAAATGGAGTCGGTGGAGCAACCCCCGTAGGTTCATTGTTTACAAATACCACCACCAGATGCTGTACATTGGAAGCAGTACCAAGGAGTGTTAAGGTTCGATGAACCTATGCAATCTGAGATAATTACGTTTTAAGATGACCTCATGTTTAGTACCTGAAGACCCTGGTTCTGTGGTAAAAAAAAATGGAAGCCTGATCCTAGGCCCTGCCTAAACTTGTCATTCACCCTGAGTGTTGGAGTGCTCACGTGTTCTATTGGAGGTCTTTTTCCCACACTAGGAGACACCACTGACTCCGCCATGGACAGTCTTAAGCCCGGCTGCAAAAGGAGGAGAGTTGGGGATGCAGCTAGCAAGCCCATCCATAAAATCCCACAGCTACAGAAACACCAACAGAAGCTCCAAAGACCTTGTTCCTGGGAGAGGAAGGATCTTCAAAGGTGGGCTACACAACTTGAAAGACTGGCCCAGGCCACAGGATTCTGGCGAGCTGCTTTTGCTGGCCTATGCCCGGGAGGAGTGATGGGCTTAGGCAAGTATGGAGACATTACTGAACTTTTGGTGCAAGTCAGTCAAATGTTCTACCAAACTGGACCAAACCAAACCAAATCCACAGCAACACAAGGCCCAATTAAACGCAGGTGGGGCAGATTGAGATGTTAAGATGTTAAATTAGCATAATACTTTACCATACCTGTGATCGAAAGACTGGGCTTCCTCTGGGTTTCCTCTCAGATTCCAAAAAGATGCATGGGTTAAGGGTAGAAAGCTGTGGGCATACTACGTTGTCGCCAGAAACGTGGCAACAGCCTGCCCCCAACACGTCCTCGGACTGTGTTGGTTGTTGGTGCAAACGCATTTCACTGTATGTTTCGATGCACATGTGACAAAGCTAATCTTAGACTTATTTTGACTCTGGTTGTTCCTGGGGACCTGTGAGGGGAATGGGGCGGCTGAAAGGACAACTGGACACTTATACATACTTTAAGTATGGAGAAAATAATGGTTGTATAACAAATACACAAAAGGAATATACTCCAAAGTTACAGGGATCATAATGTGACTAAGTCTGAGATTTAAATAATGCGTGGGAAGGGATATTGTATGTACAGGAAACTGAAAGAGCTGATTTCGCTAACTCTGGAACTGCCTCCAGCTTGTAGTTTCAAATTAGGCTCTTGGAGTATTGCATGAACATGAAGAGTGTTTGCATAAATCTGCCTTCAATTACAGATAACAGTCTGTTCCCAGTAACTCCTTTCAGGAAGAAACACAATGGAGTTTCAAGGGAAGGCCACTTTCACAGGGTGAATAGCTGTTCAATGAGTGGACAAGGGTGAACGGAGAATCTGAAGGGGAATGTCTTTACTCAGCATGTGCTGGGAGAGTGGAACAAGCTGCCAGGAGAAAGCAGTGGATGTGACTTTGATTTCAACATTTAGAAGTTTGTTTAAGTACATGTTAAACACAAGAGATTCTGCAGATGCTGGAAATCCAAAGCAACACACACACACAAAATACTGGAGGAACTCAGCAGGTCAGGCAGCGTCTATGGAGAGGCTGAGGCCCTCATGGGCAGGTCCTAGTAAAGGGTCTCGGCCCAAACTGAGAATTGTTTATTCTTCTCCACTGATGCTGTCTAACCTGCTGAGTCCTCCAGCATTTTGTGTGTGTTAGATCTGGCTAACTACATGGATTGGAGGGATATGGAGGGCTATGGTCCATGTGTGGGTTAATGGTACAAAGTTTGGCATTGAGTAGATGGGCTAAAGGGCCTGCCTCTTTCTGTGCTGTAGCATTCTATGACCCTACGGCAAGTATTCAGAGGCATGGAAAATGGCTGAGGAGAGAAAAGTTTGCTAGAGGGATTGAACTTAAGAGCAGGGAAGTTACCCTGCAACTGTACAGGGTACTGGTGAGGCCGCACCTGGAGTACTGCGTGCAGTTCCGGTCTCCTTACTTGAGGAAGGATATACTGGCTTTGGAGGCAGTGCAGAGGAGGTTCAGCAGGTTGATTCCAGAGATGAGAGGGTTAGACTATGAGGAGAGATTGAGTCACCTGGGACTGTACTCGCTGGAATTCAGAAGAATCAGAGGAGATCTTAGAGAAAGATATAAAACAATGAAAGGGATGGATAAGATAGAGGCAGGAAAGTTGTTTCCACGGGTAGGTGAGACTAGAAATAAGGGGCATAGCCTCAAGATTTGGAGCAGCAGATTTAGGACGGAGATGAGGAGGAACTGCTTTTCCCAGAGTGTGGTGAATCTGTGGAATTCTCTGCTCCATGAAGCAGTGGAGGCTACTTCAGTAAATATATTTAATATAAGGTGGATGGACTTTTGCATAGTAGAAGGATTAAGGGTTAAAGGGAAAAGGCAGGTAGGTGGAGGTGAGTCTATGGTCAGATCAGCCGTGATCTTATTGAAGGAGAGGGCGGGGAACATCATAAAGGACTCCTCCCATCCTGCGCACGGACTGTTTGAACTGCTTCCGTCTGGTAGGCGCTTCAGATCCCTCCAGACTAAGACTAATAGGCACTGGAGAAGTTTTTTCCCTACTGCGGTCACTTTGCTGAACAGTTAACTGCCGGTTAACTGTCGGCTAACTATTACTTGGATTGCACTACTTGTATGTATAATCTATATTTTCATTTATATTTATCATTATTATTGTTATGAGCAGAGAGACAACATCTGCCGGAAGTAAATTCCTTGTATGTGCACAGGTACTTGGCAATTAAAGTCTGATTCTGATTCTGAATAGTGGAGCAGGCTCGACGGGCCAGATGGCCGACTCCTGCTCCTATTTCTTATGTTCTTGTGTAAAGTTTAAAATGCATTTTAACAATTTGGTTCACCAGTTAAATGGGCAATAAAAGACTAGTGTTAGAAAGGATAGTCGTGACATTTTTTGATTGTCTTAAAAAATATATCTTTAGGGGAGAAAACCTGGGTTCCTAAAATCAAAGCAATGAAAACATTACAACTTACAACTAATGGTGGAGAACTTCAGCTGAACTTGTACTTGCCACTGACATCTCCATACCATCATGGATTCAATTCCCAATGGATAATCAGGATCAAAGGACATTGTGTTGAGGACATGGGCTTAGATGATTAGGCTTGCTTAAGCCAATGTTTTTGTTTTCCCTAGCTGACTGGCATTTCTAAATGCCTGCAACCAACTGGTCACCCATTAGAAGGATGTCAAGGCTCTGGAGAGGATGCACAAGGGGCTTAGCAGGCTGCTCCTTGGATTAGTGGGCATGTGCTATAACGAGAGGTTTGACAAAGTTGTTTGTTTTCTTGGGAATGGCAGAAGCTGAGGAGAGATCTGAAAGATTATGAGAGGCCATTATATGATTGGATAGAGTAGAGGGTGGTGGGGTAGAGTTACGTCTCTACCAAAGCTCCTTCCCTCCACTATCCTGCAGGTCACCCTTGGGCAAGGTGTAGCACCTGCTTAGCTCCACGATCAGGGTCACATAAAGCCATGGGGGCAGGTGATGGATGGTCGTATGTGCAGCCGGTACATTTCACGAGTCCTGGTGATGTGGCCACTGATGCCAGGCAGACAATCTCTGAAGAGTATTGATAATGGCTGGGGGCACTCATCTTTAAAGACACTGCCCAGAAGAAGAGAATGGCAAACTTCTTCTGTAGAAATATTTGCCAAAAACAATCATGGTGATAAAGACCATGATCACCATCACATGACACAGCACACAATGATGAAGTCATATGACACGGCACACAATGATAATGAGATAATAAAGGCGGACAATATCTTTTTCCAAGGGTTTAAATGCCTAATACCAGAGGGTTCGGGTTAAGGTGAGGGGGTAATTTTAAAAGACATGTGAGGGGTGTTTTTTTGCACAGAGAGCAGTGGGTGCATGGTTTGCGCTGGTGGAAAAGGAAGAATATGGACCTTGTGTAGACAGAAGGGATTAGTTTATTAGATTTGTTGGCTATTTAATTGGCTCAGCACGACATTGTGGGCTGAAGGATCTGTTCTTCGCTGTACTGCTCTAAATTCCAGCTACCAGCACCCACTGGGACATACTAGATATTGCTGGGTCCTGTTCTTGAGGTGGTTTGGTTTTAGTTGTCCAGTGTTATACACAAGTCGAATTAGGAAGTACAACACAGGTACTGCCCAAGTGTGATGCCAGGGGTCAGATTAAAACAAAAACAGCCACTGTATCCCCACCCCACCCTGCCTGTAGCAGCAGAGACCTCATTTCTCCTCCTCTATTCAACCTGGAAGGAAGACCATACGCTTCTCTCCCTTGGTCAGCGGCTAGACTAAAGAAGGGGAGGTATTCCTAGCTTCGTGTCAGAAGTGCGGGTGACAGCATTTTTCAGGCAAAGCAGCCTGAACTTTAACACTGGGCATCCCACATGAGTTTGATGCCCAGACTCAGACAACTGAATCATAAGAAAGGGAAGTCTGGTCATGACTTCACAGGAGGCACCAGTTTGCAGATGCTGGAATCTGGAGCCACACACAAGATTCTGGAAGAACACGAGATCTATGGAGGGACAGTTGATGTTTTGGGTGAATACCTTTCATTTGGACTGAAAGATAGTAGCTCTTAAGAGCTGAGGGGTAAGGGGTGGAACAAGAGATGGCAGGTGATGGGTGGATCTGGGTGAGGAGGGTGATAGGCAGATGGAGGATGGAGATTGGGAATAATGACAGAGGCTGGGAGGTGAAGGGTCGATCCGGGTGAGGAGGGTGATAGGCAGATGGAGGATGGAGATTGGGAATAATGACAGAGGCTGGGAGGTGAAGGGTGGATCCGGGTGAGGAGGGTGATAGGCAGATGGAGGATGGAGATTGGGAATAATGACAGAGGCTAGGAAGTGATGGGAGGATCCGGGTGGTAAAAGGCTGCACAGATGGTGGGATCTGATAGGAGAGGAAGGAGCATGGAACTAAAAGAGGGAGGTGGGGAAGCCAGATGGAAACAATTGGGGGGGGGGGTAGGAGACCCAGTGAGAGGGGTGTATGGGTGTGGGGCTGATGCAGAGAAAGGCAAAGAAACAGGGTGATGGAGGGGGTTGCAGTGAATGTAACAGGTACAGGCTCGACCAATCTTCTTGTCCAGTGAAATTTCCTCTCCTTTATGCCCCAATGTACTAATGTTTCATCAGCCCCCTGACATGACCCAGGGCTTCCCACTCGGGGGGGGGGGTACTATTTTACTGGGTTCTACCCCAACTTCTGATTGTGCACTGAGCGCCAGACTTGGTACATTCACCCCAACTACCTCCCTTCCAGTTCAATCGTATCCACTTTTCTAAGCAATATATTGCATGCAGATTCAACAAGATTGTAACATGCAAAAAGTTATTTACATTGTGAGAAGTTACACTCAGTACGAATTATTATCATTAGAAAAAAAATCTTATAAGGGTTCACAGATAATTGGCTCTTTTTGTTTTCAACATCCAAAAAAAAATTGACATTTACATTTCTCCCTGAAATAAATTAAAGATATTGTTAGCAAAACCATTTGTTCCGTTTTCCTTCTGATTCCATTGGTGGTGACAATTGGCTTCTGACTGCACCATCGATTCCGTTTTGCCTCCTGTTGAGAAGTGCACCCAGTGATTCACCCTCCCAAAGAGGTGCAAGTCCGGAATCTGGTCTGATGCCAACACGTCAGATGGTATAGGTCCCTGGTCTGAAGCAAGAGCACTTTGCCAGATCTCTTTGCCTCACCCCAGGTCAGATGGTCCTTGAGGTCCGCTCGCAGGTGACTAGTGATTTGTTGTTCCACTTGTCTTGTGGCTGCTGCTTTTGTGCTTGTCTTGCAGGCTGTGGAGCTGTGGGAAGAGCCTGCAATTTTATTACTAAAGCCGCAACAAGTTGAACTTTAGGGGGAAAAGTATCAGCTGGGCTATTTCCTCTAGAAAACACGGATGCATGTCTAAAATGTTGCCAGTGTTTCTATTGCGAAGTTCAGGATGAGGTTCAGGATAGTTACTAAGAAATGTATGAGGGTCTTCAGAGGGAACATTGCTCCCACAGATGGAAACAGTGGGTGAAGCAAACGGGTGGAGTCTAGGACCAGAGGGCACAGGCTCAGGAAAACAGGACGTTCCTCTGCTCCTGCGACTTACGGTCTTAATGGGACTTTGGTTAGACACACGAAGAAGGAAAGAAGGAAGGTGATGGGTGATGGGGAGAGGGGTGGAAGGGTGACAGTCATGGAGAGTAGCAACAAGACAGCCTGTTTGCTTTCAATCTGTGCTGTACATGAAAAAGATGTGCTAGCACTGGAGAGGGTCCAGAGGAGGTCCACGAGAATGATTACAGGAATGAAAGGGTTAAGACAGGAGGAATGTTTGATGGCCCTGGGCTTGTACTCACTGGAGTTTAAAAGAATAAGATAGTATCTCATTGAAACCCATCAAATTTTGAAAGGCCTAGATAGAGTGGCCGTTCCAGAAAATGTGGGGGGGGGGGTGGCGGGGTGGAGGGGGTAGAGTACAGCTTCAGAATTCAAGGTTTCCCTTTAGCAAAGAGATTAGAAGGAATTTCTTTAGCCAGAAGGTGGTGAATCTGTGAAATTCATTGCCACTGTTGACTGTAGAGGCCAAGTTGTAAAGCAGAGGATGATACATTCTTGACTACTCAGGGTGTCAAAGGCAGGAGAATAGGGTTGAGTGGAATAATAAATCAGCCTTGATGGAATGGCAGAGCAAACTCGATGGGCAGAATGGCTTAATTCCGCTCCTATGTCTTATGGTCTTTCCTTTTAGATTACATGGTTCCGAAGCAGACAGTCTACACAGGATGGAGAGTGTGGACAGTGGTGGGTGGTTGAAGATGAAGTTGAGGCTGCTGGCTAGACCCGTCAGTTTGGCTCCTGACTGGCCTCTGTGGCTATGAATGCCCTCGCTGTGCAGTCAGTGAGTTCAGGTCACTGATTGAAGAGTGGGAGCAAGACGGTTGGGTCTACTACACTGGAGTCTTGTGTTGGATCAGACTGCTTAATTGTTCTTTGCAGCTTAACAATTAAACATCTCCCTCTCCCTCCCCTCTTCATCCTCTCCCCCCCCCCTTGGTCCCCTCCTCCTTTCCCACCCACCTGGCTTATCTATCACCTTCTAGTTAGTCCTACTTTCCATCCCCTCCACCTTTTTATTCTGGCAATTTTTCCTTTCCTATCCAGTCCTGAAGAAAGCACCCAGCCCAAAACGTTGACTGCTTATTCATTTCCACAGATGCTGCCTGACCTGCTCAGTTCCTTCAGCATTCTGTGTGTTTTGTTTAAGAATTAATTATCTGCTTGTATTTTAAACAATTAGTTATATACATGTAACTGTTTAGTATGCTTCCTAGTGGTCACAGTGTGTATATGCAATTGTTCAGTGTGTGCCCTTGTGGGAAGATCTGTATGATTCTTTGCATTGCATAGGAGTGTTCTGATTGGTTAACTGCAAATTTGAATGGAATGTCTTCCATCTACGGTATAAAAAGAGCTGACGGGCATTTCCTCCATTTTTGCTTCTTCTCTCCTTTCCCTTACTAGACTTCACTTTGCTTTTAATTATCTTTGTTCTGCTAAGATTTTTGCTGCTTTCTTGACTTCTAAAGGAAACTTGGATTAAAAACTTCAGAAATCCAACACTTGGAAGGAATTCATTCTCAGAGCTTCAAGGCAGTCAATTCTCTTTGATGCAGGTAAAATTAATTGTTCTCTCAGTAATGATGCCAAACTATTCATGGCCTGATGAGAGAAAGGAAACTGAACACAGTTTACAATGGAATAAGATGATGATGGGACCAGACAGATTGCTTAGAAACGATCTCGTTCCCCAAGCAGAGGCTTCAATAATTAGGTGTAGGAATTTAAATTAGATTTTGTTAAAGGGAAACAAAGTGTGATGCATAATAATGAAGAGCAATTTAAATTTGCACATCAGTGTTCTGGTAATGTCTGCTTGTGTCAATAGTAGTTAATGTATAAATATATTCAGTGGCCACTTTATTAGGCACACCTGAACACCAGTTCACAAACTACTCAGAGCTCAACCCTGAACTTCCTAATTCCAGCCAGTAAATCAATTCTGTGAATCTTTTATCACTGTAAAGCAAACCCACCCATCCAGAACCCTCAATTACAGAGCTTCCTATCAGCACGACTGCCTATTATTCTACGTATGCCCACAAGTATTCTGCTACATCTAATCAAGCACCTTGAACCAGAAAGAGGCAAGCTCACTCCTATGCAGCTTTTATTCATATATGTAAATCATTTAACCCTCTTGACTAAAGACTGACCTTGGATTATCCATTGATTAAACTATACACTCAGTGGCCACTTTACCAGCTGCACGTGCTTGTTAATGCAAATATCTAATCAGCCAATCACATAGCAGCAACTCAAGTTCTGCCAAAGTGCTAGTTTTCATCCTCGATGAGTCTCCGACATCTTCAAGTTCAGCCCTATGTCCCTGCTGTGTTTAATATTTAGTAATATTTGAGTAATATTGTAAATATATTGTTTAAGTACTCATTGTTGTTTACATAATTCATTATAGGTTAAATGTAAAAGTAAGTGAATGGCTTGTCTCGTCACACCACTGTGTCATATATGTGTACCTCACTTAAAGTAAAAATGAAGTTAACACGCATCTCTCAAGCTCCCTTGTTTTTCTTTTGATTGGTTTTATATTTTGGAGTTACAAAATATAGCAGGCCCAGCTTGTCCATGCTGCCCAGTGAGATAGTGTCATCTGCCTATGATTGGTCCATATCCTTTTAAGCTAGGGTTCCCAACCTTTTTTATGCCATGGGCCAATACCATCAAGCATTGGGTCCATGGGCCCCAAGTTGGGAACTCCTGTTCTAAACCTTTCCTATCCAAATACTTAGCAAAATGCTTTTAAAATGGTGTTATTCCCTCAACCGTTTCCTCTGGCAGCTTGTTTTTTATACTTACCACCCTCTCCCCGTATGGAAAAAGTTGTCCCCTCAGGTCTCTGTTAAATCTTTCCTCTCTCAGTCACAATCTGTACCCTCCAGTTTTGTTCTCCTCCATCCTGGAGAAAAGATTATTTACATCAACCTTAGCCACACACACAAAATGCTAGAGGAACTCAGCAGGTCAGGCAGCATTGATGGAAATGAATAAACAATCAATGTTTTGGGCCAAGAAACTTCATCAGGACTTGGGTCTTGGCCAGAAACACTGAATGATTATTCCTCTCCATTAATGCTGCCTGACCTGCTGAGTTCCTCCAGCATTTAGTGTGTGTACTCTACATTTCCAACATCTGCAGAATCTCTTGTGTTTAACCTGACCTATGCCTCTAATGATGTTAAACATTTCCCCCTCATTCTCCTACACTCCCCAAAATAAATACCCAGCCTCCCCAACCTGTCCTTAAAGCTCAGGCCCTTGAATCCGGCAGTATGATTGTAAACCTGTTCAGAAATTGGTGGTTGTACAGATTGACTGGAAAGTGGACACGTTTTATGCAATTAGCTGCAATCTTTCCAAACGGCAGAACAGCCTCAAGGGGTGGGCCTTCTGAGTATTTCAAGCCTGTTTACAGAAGCTTATATTTCTTATGATTTCAGAATGTTCCTTCATCCATCCCATGATTTCTACACTTCACGCCACTCATTGTGATAACCCTGGAGGAAACAACCTGAATTTCATGCCAACCTTCATAAAACCACGCAGCAACCAGAAATAAATGGCTGGGCACTGTATGAATTTTATCATTAATAACGTAATTTCTCACTGCGTTTCATAAAATATACATTTATTGTTCTTTTATTTATAGTGCATAAAGATTAAAAGGTTGGAAATATTTCAACCCCATTGTTTACTCATTCTGTTCCTCAACCAGGTATTTACGGAGACTAAAATTAACACATACACAAAGAGCTTGAAACATGCTGCCAGAGGGATTTGATGGTTTAAACACCACACACGCTGCTATCTTAGCATTCTATATATAAAGCCCATCTTTTACTCTTCAATTACCTTCCAGAACATAACTTGCTTTGGGATATTGCTTAGTCTAAACTGAGAGATTACATGTCGTGTGGCTCAGTATTTGCCGCTGTTTTGCAAATTACTCATACCCAACACCCTGAACCTCCTAATTCCACCCAGTAAATCAATTCTGTGAATCTTTTATCATTGTAAATCTAACACATTAATCCCGAATCATCAATTAATACAGCTGTCTATTATTCTACATATACTCGCAAGTATTAGACTATATATAAAGTACTCAAACGTCTTGAAGCACAAAGTAGCTACCTCAGTCCTATGCATCTTTTATTGATATACATAAATCACTCAATATTTTTGATTAAAGGCTGACCTTGGATTATCCGTTGGTTAAACTATGCAGTCAGTGTCCACTTTATGAGGTACAACTGTACACCTGCTCGTTAATGCAAATATCTAATTAGCAACTCAGTGGCTAAAGGCATGCCGACATAGTCTAAAGGTTCAGTTGTTGTTCAGACCAAACATCAGAATGGGGAAAAATATCTAAGTGACTTTGACTGTGGAGTGATTGTGGTTTGAGTAGCTCAGAAACTGCTGATCTCTGTCAGACCAGAAGGCAGAGGAATGGAATTAGACCATTCAGCCCATCTACTCGGCCCTTCTGATCCATTCTGGCTGATGAATTATCCCTCTGAACCCCATTCTCCTGCCTTCTCCCTGTAATCTTTGATGCCCTCACTAATCAGGAGACTATTAACCTCTGCCATAAATATACCCAATGACTTGACACAATGTCTGTCTCTTGCTCTCGCTCTCTTGCGCTTGCTCACACACAGTGGAAGTCATTCTCTCACACACATACATGGTGGAAATATCTCTTGCTCTCACACGTGCACCATACACACTCACACGTGCACCACACACACTCACACGTGCATCACACACACACACGCGCACCACACACATGCATACGCACCACACACGTGCATAACACACACACAATCACGTGCACCACACACACGCACCACACACACACAAACACGTACCACACACACACACACAAACACATACCACACACACACACACACACACATGCACCACACACACACACACACACACACACACACACACACACACACACACACACACACAAACACGTACCACACACACACACACAAACACGTACCACACACACACACAAACATGTACCACACACACACCACCTTTCACAGCAGGCAGAGCAAAGGTGTTTGATGAAGTGGTTCACTAATCTGCGTCAGTTCTCACTGGAGGCCACACCGGGAGCAGCAAATACAATAAATGACCTCAGCAAACTCAGAGGTGAAGTGTCACCTCACCTGGAAGGACTTTTTGGGGTCCTGAGTGCTGGCGAGGGTGGAGAAGAGGCAGGGGTGGCACTTGTCCCGCCTGCAGGGTGAGCACCGGGAAGACAAGTGAGTCTCAGAGACTGCAATCCCTCAGGAAAGTGGAGGTGGGGGGAGGGGTCAATCTGTTTAGTGGTAGGGTCCTGTCTGGGATGACAGAAGCTATGGAGGATGATGTGCTGTATGTGGAAGCTCATGAGGTGGTAGGTAAGGACAACGGGAAATCGATTCCTGTTATGATGGTAGGAGGATTAGATTTTTTTCTTCTTTAGCCCTTTACCTCTCTATCTGATTACCTCCCAGTTTCTCAAATCAACACCCGCCCACTCTGCCACCCATCCACCTACCACCTGCCAGCTTGTACTCCTCCCCTCCCCCACCTTCTTAATCCGTCATGCCCCCTTCCTTTAGAGTCCTGACGAAACGTCAACTCCTTATTCCTCTCCATAGATGCTGCCTGACTTGCTGAGCTCCTCCAGCATTTCATGTGGGATTTCCAGCATCTGCAGAATCGTCAGCTTCAAGCTCTTGGGCGTCTATCCTGGGCCCAACACAGGGCTGCATCCTGGTAAAGCTCTTCTGTACCCTCTCCAGAGCCTCCTAAAATCTGGGTTATTGGGATGACTTCTGGGGAAGGTATGACGTTGTCCTGCACCCTCCTGGGGTTTTCACACAGAACAGTCTCTAGAGTTTACAGAGAATGGCGTGGAAAGTGGCAGTTCTGTGGGTGAAAACACCTTGTTAATGAGTGAGGTCAGTGGAGAATGGACAGACTGGTTCAAGCTGACAGGAAGGTGACAGTAACTCAAATAACCACACGTTACAACAGTGGTGTGCAGAAGAGCATCTCTGAATGCATAACACACTGAACCTTGAAGTGGATGGGCTACAGCAGCAGAAGATCATGAACATGCACTCAGCGGCCACTTTATTAAGTACAGGAGGCTTCCAATAAGGTGGCTACTGAGTGCATATAAACATCTACAGACCTGAGTTACATTCTAAACTCCAAACATACTTCAAACTTCATATGTAACACTGGCTGATTTTATTCTTTGTACTGAGAGACGATGATATTCCCATTAATCTATCTGTAGTTGTACCATTTTAGTAAGAAAATAACAGTGCTAGAGTGGAATGGTCACAATCGCCACAATTAGTATGTGGGGCTGTTCTAATCATGTACAAGGCTGCTGAGTTCAAACAAGGGCTTACAGTTGAAGAATATAATTAAAACGTCGATTAATGCATATAAACATTTGACCCTCTGTCTGCTAGTGTCAGTCCATGGCCTCCTCTACAGCCATGATGAGACCAGACTCAGGACTCCAACCTGACAGCATCTGGTTTCACGTCTCCAACTTCCGGTCGTATTCCCTCCCTCCCACTTTTCATTTACCAATGACCCATTTTGACTCCCCTCTTACCTCTTCTCTTCTCCTCACCTGCCCATCACCTCCCTCTGGTGCCCCTCCTCCTTCCCTTTCTCCCATGGACAAATGTCCTCTCCAATCAGATTCATTCTTCTTCAGCCCTTCTTCACCTCTTCGACCTATCATCTCCCAGCTTCTTACTTTATCTCCCCTCCCTCCTCACCTGGACACACCTATTACCTGCCAGCTTGTACTCCTGCTACTCCACCACCATATTCTGGCCTTTGTGCTCTTCTTGTCTAGTCCTGATGAAGGGTTTTGGCTGGTAATGTCGACTTGCATCCACAAATGCTGCCTGACCTGCTGAATTCCTTCAGCATTTTGTGTGTGTGTTTTCCTCAAGATTTCCAGCATCTGTAGAATCTCTTCTGCTAAACACGAGATTCTGCAGATGCTGGAATTCTAGAGTAACACAAGCTAAGTTCTGGAGGAACTCAAAAAGTCAGCCACAGCATCTGTGGAGAGGAATAAGGAGACAATGTTTCAGGCTAGGACCATTTATCAGAACTGGAGAGGAAGAAGGAAGAAGCCAGAATAAGAAGGTGGGAAGAGAGGCAGGAGTACACTCTACAGGACTATGGTACATGAACGAACAACAATACCAGAAGTGTTCTTGTAGGCTTAAGGTTCATGTTTAAGTCTGTTCATTGGCAATTTCACAAACCCTAAAGTAGCAGAACAAATCAATCAAAAGAATGAAGGACTAAACCAAAGACCATAAGACAAAGGAACAGAATCAGGCCATTCAGCCCATCGAGTCTGCACACCATTCCATCATGGCTGATTTATTATTGCTTTCAACCCCATTCTCCCGCCTTCTCCCCATTAAACAATTGGCTGATAAAGGGAAAAGCATTCAGGGACTTGGTGCTGGATCAATGGGTGAATTAAAAAGTGGTTATTATGTGGCACAGATTGAGGTCATTCGGTCCGGGTGTGCACACAGGTCCAACCTGCTCTGAAAAGATGAGACTGCTTTGCTCTTCAGGGAAAAGTCAGGAGCTTGGATTTAGGAAAGGTCTGAGAGCTTCCGTGGTGGGTGACGGAGATGAAACGTGGCAACATCAGGTGTGAAAAGTCACATGAAGCACTGTGTCCTTCCTACTAGCCAACCGTTCACCAAGGCAGAAACAGTGGTGCCCTGAACCCAACAAGCGTTGGACATCCTTCTACTGAGCCAGTTTTGCAAAACATCAAATTTTTTTTTTGGGGGGGGGGGTTGACCAATAGACAACAAAAAAATTTCATGGCATATGTCAGTGATATTAAACCTGATTCTGATTCAAGTGTCCATGAATTTCCTGATAATGCAGGGGTGTACAAGATGGCCTGGTTGTGAACAGTTGGGCCAAGTGACCTAAGACCTTTGGGACACAGAGAGTTAGCTGCCCTTTGGCTCGACTCGTTGAGTGAGAATGGAATCTGGATGGCAGCTTCCAAGCACAATCCCATCTTCAGGTCCAACATTTTCACCGGCTGAGAAGCAAAAGAAATGCCTCTGGTTTCTAACATCTTTTATTTTTCTCTAATTTCAAATTGTGGGATAATTTAAGGATCTTTTTTTATTTAACGTTTCGTAGCTGAGTTTCCCACAAAGGTGGAGAGTTCTGCATGAGGAAACAATAAGGAATAAGTCCTGATTGAATTATTCTCTTTCAGGCAATGGCTTCATCAGTTAATGTTGAGGACTCACGTGTTCATAAAAATCCTCCCTTCTGGATTGTATAGAATGCAGTTTTGCTTTTATATGATGTAAATTGTGCCTGTGGTTGAGTTCAGATTCCCTGCCCCCCTCTGATCCTGCTATGTGCATTCCTCTTGGTTGACGACTTTGCCTCCGTTCATGGTCGGCGTTCCTGAACTTTTCCGCGAGCGCACGGCTTTATCCCCAATCTCGTGCATCGACGGCTCCCTGTACATGCAGACTGGAAGACAGAGATGACAGCAAAATCAGAAGTCAGAAAGGGGTTAGACCCACAGGGCTGCTAATAGAACATAGAATAGTACGGCACACGAAGGCCCCTTGGGCCACGTTATTCTGTCAATCCAATTAAATTAGTAAACAAATATTTAACCATTAGTAATCCCCTCTACTTACACAATGCCCATCTCTTTCCATTTTCCTCACATATATGTGTCATACATACATACATCAACACATCTCTTAAAGGTCTTAATATTCATTATTTAGAGATACAACACAGAATAGTCTCTTCCAGCTCTTTGAGCTGCTCCACTCAGGAACCCTGATTTAACCCTTGCCTAATCATGCGGCAATGACCGACTAACCTACCTATCAGTTCAACTTTGGACTGTTGGAGGAAACCCACGTAGTCATGGGGAGAATGTACAATATTTGATGCCCTTGCAGACATCTGCCCCTGACGCAAAAAGAAAGTCCTCAGAAAAATATGGATGTGCAGAGGAGAGCCTAGGGTCAGTGGGCACAGCCTCAGGATAGAGGGACATCCACTTATAACGGAGACAAAGAGAAATTTCTTTATCCAGAAGTTGGAGAATCTGTGGAATTTGTTGCCACAGATGGCTGTGGAGGCCAAGTCATCGGGTGCATTTAAAGTGGATGTTGATAGGTTCTTGATTAGTCAGGGGCAAAGGCTGGAATAATGTGGTTGAGAGGGATAATATATCAGCCGTGGTGGAATGGTGGAAAAGACTCAATGGTCCAAATGGCCTGACTCTTCTCCCACGTTTCATTGTCCAAAATCCCCAACCCTGGCACTCGCTGCACTGAAACCTGAGAGCACAGAACAGTACAACACTGAACAAGCTGTGTGGCTCACATTGTTGAGTCATTCTTTGATGCCAATTTAAACTAAATGGTAAAGTCAAAGTCAAAGTGAATGTATTATCAAAGTACATATATGTCACCATATCATACCTTGCCCACTTGCCCATCTACTGAGATGTTCCCACAACCAATGACCTCACTTTAGGGACTCTTAATCTCTTTATCAAATGTTCTTGTTATTTATTGCATTATTTATATTTCAACAGTTTGTTGTTTTCTGCACTCCGGTTGATCTTTCACTGATCCTGTTATTGTTACTATTCTACAGAGTTGCTGAGTAAGCCCACAGGAAAATGAATCTCGGGATCGTACATGGTGACATATATGTACTTTGACTATATTGTGACTTTGACTTTGAGAGGTCACTTGGTAGTGGTGTACAGGGTAAGAAGAGGAATAGCCAGAGACTTTTGCCCAGGGTGGAAATGACTAACATGAGGGGCATAATTTTCAGATGATTGGAGGAAAGGACAAGGGGACGACAGAGGGAGGATTTTTTACACACAGAGCGGTGGGTGCTTGCAATGTCTGCCTGGGGTGGTGGTAGAGGCAAATACCATAAGACCATAAGATATAGGAGCAGAAGTAGGCCATTTGGCCCATCAAGTCTGCTCCACCATTCAGTCATGGGCTGATCCAATTCTTCCAGTCATACGTTATGTGATTCTTACATAGGCAGATGGATGATTGAAAAATGGAGGACTGCTTGAGAGGGATGGGTTAGATTGAACTTAGCCGAGGTTAGATGGGTCTGAATGGGGCTGTTCTGTTCTATGTTCTATTTTACAACAAACAACCTGCTGGAGGAACGCTGCGACCCAAACATCATCTATGGGAAGAATTGTCAACCTTCCAGGCTGAAAGCCAGCATGAAGACCGAGAGTGGAGAGGGGAGATGGCTCCCACCATCTCGGCCATGCTCTCCTCTTGCTTCTCCCATCAGGAAGGAGTTAGATAAGCCTTAGTTCCCACACCACCGGGTTCAGAAACAGTTACCCCTCAACCATCAGGTTCCCGAACCAGTGTCGATAACGTCACTCACCCCAACACCAAACTGATTCCACAACCTAAGGTTTCACTCTCAAGCACTCTACAACTCATATTCTCAGTATTATCTGTTACTTATTTACTTATTGTTATTGTTTGTTTGCTTTCTTGTACTTACACAGTTTGTCTTCTTTTGCACATTCGTTTGTCAGTTCTTGTGTCTAATTTTCCATTGATTCTGTCGTGTTTTTGTGAATGCCCACAAGAAAATGAATCTCAGGGTTGTCTATGGTGACATACAAGTACTTTGACAGTAAACTAGCTTCGAGAGAGGAAACAGGAGCTTGAGGTGATTGGTGGACCAAGGAGGTATGTAGGAGTTGGGTGGGAGGGGGGAGGAAGGGGGGAGTTAGGAGACAGAGGCAACTTTTGTACCTTCTGCCCAACAGGAAAGTGAGTCCATAGGTCGTGGAATTGGTTCAGCAGTTGCTGTACCAAGCTGTGAAAGGACCAAGCATTTGGATAGGGTGCAAAGGAAATCAGAGATCACGCCGAATTCTCTGAGCCTTCGGAGAAAGTAGAGGTGCCTGTGAGCTTTCATCTCTCTTTTAATCTTAACCCTAAACTTTCTGAGTTCTGTTCACAGGCCATCGACTGTGTGTTTCTTGATATAAAATGACTTTCTGAGCATCTCTGAAATTGCGTTTTTTACATGAATCTTTGATGATTCTTCAGGTACTGTGCATTAATATTTGATGTCTGACTGAATATTAATGTTGAGACAAACAAAAAGTTCACAGTTGTTCTGAAATCAGCAGCCATCAAAACTTTTCTGAAGCGTTAAATGTTTTTCAGTGTTCTTTAGTTGAGGAGGTGGAGTGGGACGCTTAGGGGAGCTCCTACTGGACTTGCTCCTGGGCCTGGGAAAGATGCCCATTCACAGGTCAAGGATTTTGCCCCTCTTCCAGGGTTATGTCCATGTCTGGGTGTTCTTGGAGAGGGAACATGTGGTCTCTATAGGTACAGTGGGGGAGCTCCAAGAACAGTGGCCATCCAAGGAATTGAGCGCTTTGAAGATAACGGAAAACGTATTTTAATTTGAAATTGTTAAAGGTTCTGTAATCTTCTGATCATTTTGTGAGTGACTAAATGTTTGTATTGTTGTAAAAATAAAAGCAGGCTGAAAGGGCTGTGAAGGCCTCGATTTGAAAGGTAATAGTTCAGGTTCTTGACAGACACTGCCTGTACTGCCTGCTTCCCACTGATCTCCAATTTCCTGCATCTACAGGATTGTAACAGAAGCACAAAATGAACAGCAAAACTTACTGAATAAAGAGAAACATGCTTAAAATGCTGGAGGAACTCAGCAGGTCAGGTTGCATCTGTGGAAAGGAAAAAAGGGGTCGACATTTCAGGTCGAGGCCTTTCACCAGGCCTGAAATACCGACTCCATAGATACTGCCTGACCCGCTGAGTTCCTCCAGCATTTTGTGCGTGTCACTTTGGACTTCCAGCGTCTGCAGAATCTTGTGTTTAGAATAAAGTGTGTTGTTACATTCACAGAGGCAGCATAGAAAGGTGAATAAATATATATATATATATCGAGAGAAAACGTGTGATGGTGAATAATCTGCGTTTTTCACATGGAATGGTAAATACAATGACTGTAAGCAATGTCATCTTTAATTTACATAAAAATATGCTTAAAGAACTCAGCAAGCCGGGCAGCATCAATGGAGGGGAATAAAGGGACTGAGACCTTTCATCAGGACTGGAAAGGAAAGTCAGAGTAAGATGGATGAGGCGTACAAGCTGACACACGACAGGTGCGACCAGGTGAGGAGGAAGGCAGGTGGGTGGGGGAGTGGGGCTGAAGCAAGAATGTGGGAGGTGATAGGTGGAAGAGGTAAAGAGCTGGAGATGAAGGAATCTGATAGGAGAGGGCAGTGGAGCATGGGAGAAAGGGACACCAGTGGAAGGTGAGGCGAGAAGAACCAGAATGGGGAATGGACGAAGAGAGAAAGTTAGGGGGGAAGAAACTACCAGAAGTTAGGGACGTTGCTGTTCAGGCCATCAGGTTGGAGGCTACCCAGAGTACAAGGTGTTGATCATCTAACTGAGCATGACCTCGTTGTGGCAGTACAGGAGCCCATGGGCCAACATGTCAGAATGTAAATGGGAATGGCAAGTAGAATTAAAAATGAGTGCCCACTGGGAAATCCCATGGAACAAAGGTGTTTCCGATTTTCAGCATCTGCAGAATCTCTTGTGTTTATCATCTTTTGATTAACTCACATAGGTGCTAAGCCTTACACAATTTAAGCTAAAACCCATTGAATAAGGATTAAAAACTCATTTTGAAAGAAATGTTTCAGAATAGAATTTTCAAATAATAGCATTTAAAATCTGTCTTTCTCGCTGCTGCCATCAGGAAGGAGGTACAGGAGCTTCAGGACCCACACTACCAGGTTCAGGAACAGTTATAACCTCTCAACCATCAGGCTCTTGAACCAGAGGGAATAACTTCACTCAACTTCACTCACCTCAGCACTGAACTGTTTCCACAACCAAAGGCAACACACACAAAATGCTGGTTGAACGCAGCAGACCGGGCAGCATCTCTTGGAGGAAGTACAGTTGATGTTTCAGGCCGAGACCCTTCTCTCGGCCCAAAACGTCGACAGTGCTTCTCCCTATAGATGCTGCCTGGCCCGCTGTGTTCCACCAGCATTTTGTGTGTGTTGCTTGAATTTCCAGCATCTGCAGATTTCCTCGTGTCCACAACCTATGGACTCACTTTCGAGGACTCTTTATCTCATGCTCTCAATATTGCTTGCTTGCTTGCTTGCTTGTTTGTTTGTTTGTTCGTTCGTCCGCCCATTTATCAATTAATTAATTAATTGATTGATTATTTCTTCATTTTGCATTTGCACACTTTGTTGTCTTCTACACTCTGGTTGGACAGTCTTTCATTGATTCTGTTATTATTCTATAGATTTATTGAGTACGCTCACAAGAAAATGTATCAGGGGTTGAATATAGTTACATGTCTGTACTTTGACGATAAATTTACTTTGAACTTTAAGGTTCACATCTGCTGAACGGGCAATTTCACAGCTATCAATCGAATTTAACTGTTCCCCAGCCCAGATTTGGTGTCTTTTATTGTCAGTAATTCCTTGATGAGTTTGCCCTTGAACAGAGAACTGACAAAAGGTAGTTGATACGGCCCAGTCCATCACGAGTAAAGCCCTCCCCACCGATGAGCATCACCACATCACCACTGTCACAGGAAACAGCATCTGTCATCAAGGACCCCAGCACCCAAGCCACGCTGCTGCCTTTGGGAAGGATGTCCCACACCATCAGGTTCAGGAACAGTTATTACCCCTCAACCATCAGGTCCCGCACCACCAGGGTCAGGAACAGTTATTACCCCTCAACCATCAGGTCCCACACCACCAGGTTCAGGAACAGTTATTACCCCTCAACCATCAGGTCCCACACCACCAGGTTCAGGAACAGTTATTACCCCTCAACCATCAGGTCCCACACCACCAGGTTCAGGAACAGTTATTACTCCTCAACCATCAGGTCCCACACCACCAGGTTCAGGAACAGTTATTACCCCTCAACCATCAGGTCCCACACCACCGTGTTCAGGAACAGTTATTACCCCTCAACCATCAGGTCCCACACCACCAGGTTCAGGAACAGTTATTACCCCTCAACCATCAGGTCCCACACCACCAGGTTCAGGAACAGTTATCACCCACAACCATCAGGTCCCACACCACCAGGTTCAGGAACAGTTATTACCCCTCAACCAAAAGGTCCCACACCACCAGGTACAGGAACAGTTATTACCCCTCAACCATCAGGTCCAACACCACCAGGTTCAGGAACAGTTATTACCCCTCAACCATCAGGTCCCACACCACCAGGGTCAGGAACAGTTATTACCCCTCAACCATCAGGTCCCACACCAACAGGTACAGTTATTACCCCTCAACCATCAGGTCCAACACCACCAGGTTCAGGAACAGTTATTACCCCTCAACCATCAGGTCCCACACCACCAGGGTCAGGAACAGTTATTACCCCTCAACCATCAGGTCCCACACCACCGTGTTCAGGAACAGTTATTACCCCTAAACCATCAGGTCCCACACCACCAGGTTCAGGAACAGTTATTACCCCTCAACCATCAGGTCCCACACCACCGTGTTCAGGAACAGTTATTACCCCTCAACCATCAAGTCCCACACCACCAGATACAGGAACAGTTAGTACCCCACAACCATAAGCCACTGTCTGTAAGGAGCTTGTACGTTTTCCCCATGACTGCTCCAGTTTCCTCCCACAGGCCAAAGGCATGCCGGTTGTTGGGGTAATTGATCACTGTAAACTGTCCTGCGATTAGGCAATTAGGTGAAACCAGGGGCTGTTGGTTGGCACAGCTCGAAGGGTCGGATGGACACATTCCACACTGTATCCCAATAAATAAATAAAAAATGCAGAAGTGAGCACCCACCTTCGATTGGCTTGGGAAGGAAATGGGAAGATGGCTTGGTCTTCTTGACGCGGTTCCCCTTCATCACCTGCCCATCTTTGTTGAGGCCCAGGAACCAGGCTCTGCCGGACTCCTGCTGCCGGTACAGCGTCGAAGAGTAGATGACGTAGTAGTTCTCAAACACGGACTCTTTGAACTTGCACTCCGCAGTGAAGAGCTCCTGGTACAGAAACACAGGAGATAGTGAAAGTCTGCATGAAAGTTCAAAATAAAATTCATGATCTAAGGGGAACGTAGTGGGAAGCTTCTTCACTCAGAGGGTGGTGCGAGTGTGAAGCAAGCTGCCAGAGTTTCGAGAGAATGTTGGATAGACACATGGATGGGAGAAGTATAGAGGATATAGGTCTGGGTGTATGTCTATGGAACAGATTGGCAGACTAATGGTCCAGTTCAGACTAGATGGGCCAAAGGTCCTGTTTCTGTCACAAACAGGAGAAAATCTGCAGATGCTGCAAATCTAAGCAACTTCAGCAGGGTCTTGACCCAAAACATCAACTGTGCCTTTTTCCACACATGCTACCTGGCCTGCTGAGTTGCTGCAGCATTTTGTGTGTGGTGTCCTGTTTCTGTGCTGGAGTGTTCTGTGACTATGTTCATGTACATGAAAAAACACCCCTCTAGGACCAGGGTGCAAACAACACAATACATATCTATTTATTTTCGTGTAAATCCCCACAAGAAACGAAGGCTCTAGGTAGTACAGTATGGTGACATGTACGTACTTTTATAATAGGTTGAATTGGAACATTGAAGATGAATATACAGAGAATGGGGGGGGATATGGACCATGTGTAGGGGTAAGGGGTATGTAGATAGGAAGCAGGCTTAGAGGTCATGATTTAAGGGCAAAAAGTGAAATGTTTAAAGGGAACATGAGGGGATTCACTCAGATCTCACTCAGAGGTTAGTGAGAGTGTGGATTTTAACATTTAAGATAAATTTGTATCGGTACATGGATGGGAGGTCTGTGGAATGCTATGGTCTAGATAAACGTTGAGCTTTATGGACATGCTATGTTGGCACCGGAATATGTGGTGACACTTCCGGGCTGCCCCCAGCACCCCCTCAGGTGTGTTAGTCGTTACTGCAAATGAAGCATTCCATGATACACCTGGTGGCCACTTTCTCAGACACACCTGTACACCTGATCACTAATGCAAGTATCTAATCCACCAATCACATGGCAGCAGCTCAATGCATAAAAGCATGCAGGCATGGTCAAGAGATTCAGTTGTTCAGACCAAACATTAGAACGAGGTAGAAATATGATCTAAGCGACTTCGACCATGGAATAACTGTTTGGTAGACGGGGTGGTTTGAGTACCTCAGGAGTTGCTCATCTCCTGGGACCTTCATGCATAACAGTCTCTGGAGTTTACAGAGAATGGTATGAAAGACAAAAACCGTCCAGCGAGTGGAGGTTCTGTGGGTGAAAATGCCTTGTTAATGAGAGAGGTCAGAGGAGAACGGCCAGACTGGTTCAAGCTAACAGGAAGGAGGCAGTAACTCAAATGACCATGGGATGGATCATAGTGGGCAGTGCGACACTAATACGGATCACGTCATTCTGTAAGGAGCCTGTACGTCCTCCCTGTGGAATGTGTGAGTTTTCAGCCAGGTACTCCGTTTTCCTTCTATGGTCTAAAGACTATCCCGGTACGTTAATTGGTCATTGTAAGTTGTCCTGTGATTAGGTTTGTCGGGGGGTTGCTGGGGCAGTATGGGTTGAAGGGTCGGACGAACCAATTCTGTGCTGTACCACGAAGTAAAGAATCATGTGGACTGTACCAACAGTGGGTGCAGAAGAGCATCTCTGAATGCACAGCACATTGAACCTTGAAATGATGGGCTACAGCAGCAGAAGACTGCGAACATAAACCCAGTGGCCACTTTATGAGGTACAGGAGGTAGTTAATTGATTGGCCATTGAGTGTATTTTTACATATACACATGATAAATAAATTTAAATCTTAAATCCTGAACTTTTCCTTGAGCATGACTACAGTTTCAAACTACTTAACCAAAACTATCAAACTCCCATCCAAGCCCAGAACAAACCCATTCATCCACTCTCCTACATTCTTGTTCACCTGTACTGCCTCCAGAATGGGCAATTCAGGTTTAAAATTTTTATCTTCATTAGTTAACTGGCCAAAGATCTCCCCTTCAGGTCCTCCCTGGGCTCTTGGATTTCTGGCCTAACACATACACAGAGCTGAAGGAACTCAGCAGATCAAGCAGCAAGTATGGAGAGGGATATAGTCGATGTTTCGGGCTGAGATCTTTCCTCAAGTCCTTCTGTCTCTTTCTTCCTCTCCATAGATGCTGCCTGACCTGTTAAGTTCCTCCAGAATTTTCCATCTGTCCCTCTGGATTTCCAAACTCCGTCAAGGCCAGCTATGAAAGGAGAAAGGTTGGACGTGGGGCTAGAAAGCCCATCCCATAAATAACCCAGAGCTACGCCAACAGAAACATGAAAGACCTTATCCCTGGGAAAGAACATTCTTCGGTGGGCTACACCTTGAAAGACTGGCCAAGGACAGAGGACTCTGGTGAACTGTTGTCGGCAGCCTATGCCCCAGTACGAGTGATGGGCTTAAGGAGAAGAAGATGACGACTCTGGATTCCCAGCATCTGCAGAATCTCTTGTGTTTATCTATTTCCATTCTTCAGCTTTTCCTAAGTCATGGGGTTGCATCTTCTCTGGGCTCTCTCAACACCTTGAAGGTTTCAGTCCCACTCAAGTCAGCTGAAACATAAACGTACTTCCCCAAATTTCCATCCCTGTTTCTGGAGCACTAATTGGAATTGGAATTTGATTTTCATTGTTATGTTTTTGAAGTTACATTCAACAGCTTATTTTTCATACAGATCAATTCATCCCATCAGTGCATTGAGCTAGTACGGGGGAAACAATAACAGAATGCAGAATAAAGCAATACAGCTACAGAGAAAGTGTAGTGCAGGTAGACAATAGGTGTAAGATCATAACATCAGGTCCTGATGAAGGGTCTCGGCCCAAAACATTGACTAGTCTTTTCCATAGATGCTGCCTGGCCTGCCGAGTTCCTCCAGCATTTTGCTCAGATTTCCAGCGTCTGCAGATTTTCCCTTGATTGCCATGGAGGGGAGGCTGGTTTCTGTGATGTGCTGAGCCGTGACCATGACCCTCTGCAGTTTCCTGGGGTCTTGGGCAGAGCAGCTGTTACACCAAGCTGCAACACATCCGTTAGGATACTTTCAAGGGCGCATCAATAAAAATTATTGAGGATCAAAGGGGATGTTACTATTCTTTAGCCTCCTGAGGAAGTGGAGGAGCTTTCATAGAAGTGACACCTAAGTAGTTTGACCAAGACAGGCTCTATTGGCTGTCTCAATTAGGTACAGTTACTCTGTCTTTGAGCCTGGTTGAATGTGTAGTCAGGGGAAGTCCAGAATGAGGGGTCACAGTTTAAGGATAAAGGGGAAGCCTTTTAGGACCGAGATGAGGTAAAACTTCTTCACACAGGGAGTGACGAATCTGTGGAATTCTCTGCCACAGGAAACAGTTGAGGCCGGTTCATTGGCTATATTTAAGAGGAAGTTAGATATGGCCCTTGTGGCTAAAGGGATCAGGGGGTGTGGAGAGAAAGCAGGTACAGGGTTCTGAGTTGGATGATCAGCCGTGATCATACAATGGCGGTGCAGGCTCGAAGGGCCGAATGGCCTACTCCTGCACCTATTTTCTATGTTTCTATCTGCTTCATCAACTGTTTGTTCATTTCCATGAATGCTGCCAGACATGCTGAGTTCTTCCAGTATTTTATGTGTGTTGCTGTGCATCTCCTGCCTGATTGGAGAAGGGAGAAGCAGGGAATCTCCAGGATGGATGGGTCTTTGATTATGTTGGCTGCTTTACTAAGGCAGTGAGAAGTGTGGACCAAGTCCATGGCGGGGAGGCTGGTTTCCATGTTGTGGTGAGCTGTGCCCACAGCTCTCTCTGTTTCTTGTGATCACAGGCAGTGCACAACCCTAATGCATCCAGGTAGGATGCTTTCAACTGTTTGCATCATGGCCTGGCAAGGAAACTCTGATGCCCTTGAACAGAAAGTCCTAGAAAAAGTAGTGGATACGGCCCAATTCATCACATGTAAGACCCTCGCCACCATTGAGCTGTCATAGGAAAGTATCATCTGACATCAAGGACCCCACCACCCAGGCCATGCCCTCTTCTCACTGTTACCATCAGGAAGAAGGTGCAGGAGCCTCAGGACTCACTCCACCAGGTTCAAGAACAGATATTACCCCTCAACCATCAGGATCTTGAACCAGTGAGGATAACTTCACTCACGCCGACAATGACCTGTTCCCACAACCTATGGACTCACTTTCAAGGACTCTTCACCTCATGTTCTGGATATTTATTGTTTACTTATTCACTTTCACCAGTATTTCTTTTTTACTTCTTTTTGTCTTTGCAGTGTGTTGTCTTTTGCACACTGATTGCCTGTCCATCCTGTAGGGTGCGGTCTTTTATTGTTTCTACTATGGGTCTTGAATTCACTGTGTATGCCCGCGAGAAAGCGTATCTTGGGTTTGTATATGGCGACATATATTTACATTGATAATAAATTTACTTGGAACTTTCAACTTTGAGTTTGCAATGATACCTCTGGAGTGATTTTGCAGAAGCTGCTCCCTCCTTGAGACTCCTATCAGTCAAACGAATTAAATGCACAAAAAGACATTCGGCAAACAGCAGGCATTTGGACAAAGGAGGCTGCTCAACGCATCTGGGCTCTACCTTGATGTACTCACAACCTGACAGGTACTCCCCGAACAGCTGCAGCATTCCAGAACGTGCTGTCAGCTCCAATGTAAGTGCGCAAAGTGAAGCTGACTACTGCAGAGACTCGTAGCCCAGGCAGACAGTGCTCAAAATGTTACCCGCTCTACCAGCTCATTAGGAGGACAAAATAAAGACACAATAGATGTGGTACTCTGCATTAGCTACAAAGTGTCAGGGTACTTACAGCATACATCCAAATGAATAGTGTTGCTGACAAGCCTTCACGCCAAGGGCTATCACAACCAATTGAAGGTATAGAATTTCGATCTTCAGTATAGCAAGATAGAATGGAAAACAAGCACGGAACCTCATTATGGGACCAACATACTGATGCAATAACAAAGAGGCAATTTCTCATCAGGAGTTTGAAGAGACTGGGTATGTCACCAAAGACTCTCGCAAATTTCTGCAGATGTACCAAAGAGAGCAGTCTAATTAGCTGCATCGCCACCTGGAATGGAGGGGGCACTGCACAGGATCGGAAAAAGCTGCAGAGAGTTACAAACTCGGCCAGCTCCATCATGGGCACCAGCCTCCCCAGCAGTGAGGAGATCTGCAAAAGTGGATGCCTCATCATCAAGCAGGCATCCGGAAGTAAGGACCACCATCACCCAGGACATGTCCTCTTCTCATTGCTACCATCAGGGAAGAGGGACAGGAGCCTGAAGACACACTCAACATTTTAGGAACAGCTTCTTCCCTCCATAATCAGATTGCTGAATGGATAGTGAACCCATGAACACTACCTCACCATTTTCCTCTTTTTTTGCTCTATTCTTGCATTACTATTATTTTTATATACCTTTGTAATTAAAAGTTTTTATTATGTATTGCAACATATTTCAAAGCATATGCCAGTTATATTAAACCTGATCTGATTCTGAACCTGATGCAAAAGTTTTCAGAGTTCTTCAGGTTCATGTTGTTCTTTGTGATGACAACTAGATGCGTTGATAGGACAAGCTGACAGAAAATATTATAATTCATTGAAACAACGGCTTATATTTCAGGTTCATGGAATCCCGGTGATTTATACTCCATTCCAATAGTCAAAGTAAATTTATTATTAAAGAAAATATATATATACAGTGGCCTCTTCATAAGGTTCAGGAAGTTCCTAATAAAGTGGCCACTGAGTGTACATTCAGAGATGCTCTTCTGCATGTCACTGTTGTAACACGTTTATCTGAGTTACTGCCAAGAGGTTCCGTTGCTGTTCAGACCAAACATTAGAACTGGGAAGATATAAGTAACTTTGATCGTGGAACAATTGGGGTGTTTGAGTATCTCAGAAACTGCTGAGCTCCTGGGAATTTATTAGCTACACTTGAACACCTGATTGTTAATGCAAACATCTAACCAGCCAATCAACTGTCAACATCACAAATGCATTAAAGCACGCAGACATGGTGAGAGATTCATTTGTTGTTCAGACCAAACTTCAAAATGGGGAAGAAATGTGATGTAAGGCCATGGTTGGTTGTTGGCGCCAGATAGGGTGGTTTGAGTATCTCAGTCTCTGGAGTTTACAGAGGATGGTGTGAAAAACAAAAAAAAAACATCCAGTGAGCGGCAGTTCTGTGGGTGAAAATGCCTTGTTAATGAGAGAGGTCAGAGGTGAATGACCAGACTGGTTCAAGCTGACAGGAAGGTGACAGTAACTCAAATAACCACACGTAACAACAGTGGTGTGCAGAAGAGCATCTCTGAATGTACAACACATTAAACCCTGAAGTGGACGGGCTACCCAGCAGAAGACCAAGAACATGCACTCAGTGATACCTGATAAAGCAGCTACTGAGGGTAGGTCATGAAATCTGTTGTATTGTGTCAACATCAATGAAAGCAGATTTTCCGGCCATTGTCAAGATGCTGTGTTTGATCTTTCTGTGCACAAAGTGGCTTCACCTCTTGCTGCATGAAGGTCATATTCTGTGAGAAATTCTGTCTTATTTTTTCAACCCACCTCCCCCTGGGCAGCCACAATGCATAACTTCACAGCTTCTTGGTATGGAAATGACTCTGAAATCACATGGGGGGGGGCTTAATTTGATTGGTTTATGATGATAGCAAGGCAGTGCTGCAGTCCAGCTTGTGTTCCCAGTAGGTGTGAGTGTGCACTTCTATAGCCTTCACGTCCTGAACTTTATCCGTCTGCAGCTGCTTCCTGTGTGTTGATCCGCTGTACCAGATCTGAGGAGAACACCGTCGGCTTTCAAACCAACTATTTTTGGTTCCTTTTGAGACTGGAAGTAGGTTACTGGCATCACAGAGTCTTGTTCTGGAATATCAGATACATTTATAGGCCTGGTTTGCCTTCCAAAAGACAAATATAGAGTGCTTACAGCAGCGAGATGGGGATAAGCACACCCTGTGAGAGACTGTGCTCACAAGGATTGGGGAGTCCCCAGTTCTGTCCAGCCATAGTCTGCCCGTTTGCCTTGAGAAAGGGCACAGCCTGCCCAGCAGGTGTGACGCAAACGGTAGAGCCACTGCCTCGCTGCTGCAGAGAATCAGGATTAATCCCGACTTCTGGAGATGTCTATGCTCTGTGTATGTTTGTATGTTCTTCCTCCTCACATCTCCGAAGACCATATGTCATAGGGGCAGAAGCAGGCCATTCAGCCCATCATCTGCTTACCATTCCATCGTGTCTAATTTCTTATCCCTCTCAACCCCATTCTTCTACATTCTCCCCATAACCTTTGACACCTTGACTAATCAAGAATCTATTAACCTCTGCTTTAAATATACCCAATGACTTGGCCCCCACAGTCATCTGTGTCAATGAATTCCACGCATTCACCCACCTCCAGCTAAAGAAATTCCTCCCCATGTCTGTTCTCAAGGGTTATCCTTCTATTCTAAGGCTGTGTCCTCTGGTTCTAGAATCCCTCACTATAGGAAACATCATCTCCACATCAACTTTTTCAACAAAGGGCATCAAAGCAGAATGGGGCAGAGATGGTGTTGTACAGACCCAAGAACAAAAACAATTTCTAATAGAGACTTTGCGGGATTTCTGAGTCGTTATTTTGTTTTCATTCTTCTATCTTTAATCAGCTTAGTCCATCCATTATCAGCAATTGCCTGCGTCAATGTAAATGTACTGAATCTTTCCCTTCTGCTTCCTCTCCGGCTGAGGGAGATCACATCCATTTGTCCTCTCCTCAGAACAGTCCCAACTTCACAATGAATCAGCATTCCTTCATCCCTCTGACAGCAGACCCACAGCTTCGAAGTCACAAACACGAGGTTCTGCAGATGCTGGAAACCTGGAGCAATACACACAAAATGCTGGTGGAAACGTGGCCGTCAATGCTTGCTGCCGCCAGTACAGAGTCTGTATGTTCTCCCTGTGACTAAGTGGGTTTATTCCTGGTTTTCCAGTTTTCTCCCACAGTCCAAAGACACACTGGTTTGTAGGTCAATTGGTTATTGTAATTGTCCTGTGATTAGGCCGGGGTTAAATCAGGGATTACTGGGCAGTGTGAGCTGTGGGCCAGAAGGGCCTGTTCTGCACAGCGTCTCAATCAATAAATACAGTGACCCTCTTCTCCCCCTTACTGTGGTCAGTTCTGGTCACTCCACTATAGGAAGGACATGGATACCATAGATATCGAGTGCAGAGGAGATTTACAAGGATGTTGCCTGAATTGGAGGGCGTACCTTATGAGAATAGGTTGAGTGAACTCGGCCTTTTCTCCTTCGAGCGACAGAGGTTGAGAGGTGACCTGACAGAGGTGTACAAGATGCTGAGAGGCATTGATTGCATGGCTACCCAGAGGCTTTCTCCCAGGGCTGAAATGGTTAATATGAGGGGGTGTGGATTTAAGCTGCTTGGAAGTAGGTACAAGGGGGATGTTGGGGTAAGTTTTACCACACACAGAGTGGTGGGTGTGTGGAATGCACTGCCGACAATGGTGGTGGAAGCGGATACAATGGGGTCTTTTAAGAGACTCTTAGATAGGTACCTGGAGCTCATAAAAATAGAGGGCTATGCGGTAGGGAAATTCTAGGTAGTTTCTAGAGTAGGTTACATGGTCGGCACAGGATTGTGGGCCAAAGGGCCTGTAATGTGCTGTGGATTACTATGGTCTATGTTCTCCAATGCTCCACTCTCCTCTCCTATCAGATTCCTTCCTCTTCAGCCCTTTACCTCTTCCACTTGTCCCCTCTGAGCTTTTCACTTCATTCCCCCCCCCACTTCCCCAGATTCCACCTCACCTGGTTTCAACTATCACTCATACTCCTCCCTACCCCCCCAAGTTTTTTCTGTAAAGTGTTGTGCTAACCATTACCCTACCATGCTGCCCTGGGCAACACACACAAAATGTTGGAGGAACTCAACAGGTCATGAATGGGAATAAACAGTCTATGTTTCAAGTCTAGACCCTTCATCAGCACTGGAAAGGAAGGGGGGCAGAAGCTAGAATAATAAGGTTGGGGGAGGTAAAAGAGAATAAACTGGCAGGTGATAGATGAGACCAGGTGTGGGGAAAGGTGGGTGGGTGGGTGAAGTAAGAAGCAGGGAGATGATAGGTAGAAGAGGTAAAGAGCTGAAGAAGAAGGAATCTAGTAGGAGAGGGGAGAAAGGGGCACCAGTAGGACGGCATGGGCAGCTGACGGAGAGACAGAATGGAGACCTGATGAAGGATCAAGAGGTCACAATAAGAGGCTGGATGGGAAGGGTTCATCTATCATCTGCCACACTTCTCCAATCTCCCGCGTTCCACGGGGGTGCAAGGTGAACTAGTTAAGGTTTGGTGAAGCACCCAGTCAAAATGCTCTCCATGTTACATCTGTAGAAATTTACGAGTGTCTTTGGTGACATAAGAAATCTCCTCAAACTCCTAATTTAACACTCACTGGAATCCCTTCTTTGTAATTGCTGGAGGGACTCATCCCACAATGAGTGGAGCCAGCAAGCCTCTCTCCGTTTACTTCAGTATGAAAGGACAACCCCAGGTACCGAGCACTGGGCTACACAGCAGTCTGGCTGGGATTCAGCTCTTCTAAAGCAAACAGCTATTAATCCTGAAGGAAATAAAATCTTCTGCATAAGAAGAAACCGGCAATGTAATGTAGCAGTGTTCACAGTGAGGGTCTCCTGGGAACCACAACATAAAACCTTAAGCATTGATTTTTTTTTAATGAAGTCATTAAATGTGGCCTCTTTAATAGTTTAGATGCCATTAAAAGTGGTGTGAGTTATGGCACTGATAATACCCCAAGTGGGTGGCAGGAAGGAGGTACGTCTCTACTAAAGGAGGTGTAAGGCACTCCTTCCCTCTGCCAGTGTGCAGGTCACCCTTGGGCAAAGGGTAGCCCCTTGATCAGTGTCAATGAAGCCATGGAGCAGGGGGTGGATGGTCGTATGTGCAGCTGGTGCAAATCACAAGTCCTGGTTATGTGACCAGGCAAGCTTCTTCCTCCCCTTCCCCCACCTTCTTACTCTAACTTCTCATCTTTTTTTCCAGTCCTGATGAAGGGTTTCTGCCTGAAACATCAACTGCTTATTCACTTCCATCGATGCTGCCCGACCTGCCTGGTTCCTCCAGCGTTTTGTGGGTGTTGCTTGGATTTCCAGCGTCTGCAGCTTTTCTCATGTTTCTGAATCTCTGAAGAGTGTTGCTAATGACTGGGGTCACCCTCCTTGTACAGAAGGCAATGGCAAAAATCTTCTGCAGAAGAATTTGCCAAGAACAATCATGGTCATGGAGAGAGGAAAGAATAAGAACAACAGATGGAAAGACAGATTAAGACAGATGGAAGTCTATGATTGCCTACCTCATACGGAACAGCACCTAATGATGATGATTACCCAAAGATCATAAGACTGTAAGGCATAAAATCATAGTATCATAAAGCACAGAAACAGGCCCTAATACCCATCTAGTCTATTAATCTGCTTAGTCCCATTCACTGCACCTGGATTCGGACCCTCCATACCCCTCCCAGCCATGCAACAATCTAACCTGGACCAAAGCATCTCATGTCGATCTAACGTGGACCCACAGCAACTCCTAAACCAACAACAGTTGATTGACCTAAATCAAAGAAGAAGCCATTAATCCCTTTCTGAAAGATTGGGGTGCAAGGCTGCCCCCACCATTCTAACAACTCTTTACAGGAGCACCTTTGAAAAAAGTCCTGTTTGGCTGCATCATTGAATGATAAAGAAACTGCAAGGCATCAGACTGCAAGACCCTACAGAGGACAGTCAAAACTGCTGAGAGGATTGTGGGGAGTCCCTCCTCCCCCCCCCCCCCCACCCCATAACACCTAGAGGTACAGAAGTATCAGGACTGGGACTGTCAGACTGGGGAACAGCTTCTTCCCTCAGGCTGTGAGACTGACGAATACCCTGCCACCACTGAGGTCTCGTCACTAGGACAGCGAGCTGTTCACTGTTTACCTGTGCTGGGCATTACACACACTTCGAATGATAATTTGTTTTCTGTGCTGTGTGTGATAAATGTTGTGTGGATGCACCGTGGTCCAGAGGGACATAAGAAAATCTGCAGACACTGGAAATCCCAGCCACACATACAAAGTGCTGGAGGAACTCAACCGGTCAGGCAGCATCTATGCACAAGTTGACTATGATTTTTACCATAGATGCTGCCTGGCCTGCTGAGTTCCTCCAGCATTTTGTGTGTGTTGCTTCAAAGGAACGCTGTTTCATTTGGTTGTTTATATGTACAGTCAGATGACAATAAACATAAAGCACAAAATAATTGATGGCATGGTGGCATGAGTATTTACCTCCTTTAATATGACACACCAAATCATCTCCGGTGCTGGTAACTGGTTTTAGAATTAGTTAAATGGAGCTCTATGTGCAGTCACGGTGCTTCAATTGATTGTAGTAAAAATACACCTGTATCTGGAATGTCCAACTGTTGGTGAGTCAGTATCCTGGCAAAAACTACACTGTGATGACAAAAGAACACTCCAAACAACTCTGCAAAAGGTTATAGAAAAACCACAAGTCAGGAGATGGATACAAGAAAATTTCCAAGTCACTGAATATCCCAATACAGTTGTCAATGGAAAGAATATGGCACAGCTGTAAATCTGCCTAGAGCAGGCCGTCTTCAAAAACTGAGTGACTGTGCATGAACGGGACAAGTGAGAGAGGCCACCAAGAGACCTATGACAACTCTGGAGGAGTTACAAGCTTCAGTGGCTGAGATGGGAAAGACTGTGCATACAACAACTGTTGCCCGGGTGCTTCACCAGTCGCAGCTTTATGGGAAAGAGAAAAAACTGTTGAAAAAAAACCTCACGTGTAATCTCGGTTAGAGTTTGCCAGAAGGCATGTAGGAGACTCTGAAGTCAGATAGAAGGTTCTGTGGTCTGATGAAACCAAAATTGAGCTTTTTAGTCATCAGACTAAACACTATGTTTGGCATAAGCTGAACACCACACACCATCAGTAACCCACCATCTCTACCGTGAAGCCTGGTGATGGCTGCAAAATGCTGTGGGGATGCTTCACTGCAGCCGGCCCTGGAAGGCTTGTGAAGGTAGAGGGTAAAATGAATGCAGCAAAACACAGGGAAATCCTGGAGGAAAACCTGATGCAGTCTGCTAGGGAACTGCGACTTGGGAGAAGATTTGTTTTCCAGCAAGACAATGACTCCAAGCACAAGGCCAAAGCTACACAGGAATGGCTTCAAAACAACAATGTTAATGTTTTGGAGTGGCCAAGTCAGTGTCCAGACCCCAATCGAATTGAGAATTTGTGGCTGGACTTGGCTGTTCACTCAGGATCCCCATGTAATCTGACAGAGTTTAAGCATTTTGCAGTGTCCAGATGTGCAGAGCTGATAGAGACCCATCCACACAGACTCAAGGCTGTAATTGCTGCCAAAGGTGCATCTACTAAATACTGACTTGAAGGGGCTGAGTAATTAAGTAATCAATTATTTTGTGTGTTATATCTGTCTGCGTGGATAGGTCTCTATCAGCTTTCCACATCGGAACACTGTAATTTTGTAGAGATCTGTTTTCACTTTGACATGAAAGTGTCAAAACAATCCACTGTGACTCAATGTTGTAAAACAATCAAACATGAAAACTTCCAAGGAGTGGTGAATACTTTTTATAGGTACTGTTATACATTTCTTAATGTAATTCACAGATTTTAATATTATGTATCACAATGTACTGCAGGCGATTAACAACAAATTTCACGACGTACGTCAGTGTTATTAAACCTGATTCTGATTTCTCTTCAATTTGAATTTGAACCTGCATCCACCACTTGCGCTGGCAGCTCATTCCACCAGTGAGTGAAGAAATACCCCCTCATGTTCCTCTTAAACATCGCCTCCTGTTCTGGTCTCATGCAACCTCAGCTGCAAAGGCCTGTTTTACCCTATCTATATACCTCATAATTTTATACACCTTTATCAAATCTCCCCTCATTCTCCCACACTCTAGGGAATTAATCCTCTTATTCAACCTTTCCCTATAATTCAGGTCATCAAGTCCCACAATATCTTTATAAAGTTTCTCTGTACTCTTTCAATCTTATTGACATCTTTCCTGTAGGTAGGTGACCAGAACTGTACACAAAACTCCAAATTAGGCCTCTCCAACGTCTAGTGCAATTTCAACATAACATCCCATCTTCTGTACCCAATACACTGATTTTTTGAAGGACAATCTGCCAAAAGTTTTCTTTACGACCCTATCTACCTGTGATGTCACTTTCAACAAACAATGGAACTTTATTCCCAGAACCTTCTCTTCTCCTCAGACCTCTCTCATCAACATGCCATTTTTGCCCACCAAACTGGATGTTTTTTTGTTTCTCACACTATTTTCTGTAAACTCTAGAGACTGATGAGCAGGAAAAAAAAAGAGAATGGCCGGACTGGTTCAAGCTGACAGGAAGGTGACAGTAACTCACATAAACATGTGTACCAACAGTGATGTACAGAAGAGCATCTCTGAACGCACAACACGTCAAACCTCGAAGTGGATGGGTTACATTAGCAGAAGATCACAAACATACACCCAGAAAGTGCTTAATAAATTGGCCACTGAATATACGTCTACCAATCTTTTCCACCTCCTGGAACAACAAGTTAAACCAGTAGGTCTCTTTTCACCTGTGCTAACTTGGAATCACCTCTGTCAGTGTCCCCCGGTACTTTTCTCTGGGCCCAAAAGATCCCTTGGGATACCCAGAACCATGCAAAATGGGATAGTGATGTGCTACGAAGAAGTTAAAGCAGCCAAAATTCCTGGTCGTATTTCACAAGGCCACCAAGAGCTTAGTCCAATTTTGCCACACTTCCTATTTTAAAAAAATCTAACGTGTTTGAAATTAACAAATGGAACCTGTATTACCCGAGGCCAATTTTCAAAGTGGAGATTTATGAAGTGGAAACGTTTTCTTCTCTGATTCTCACCATTGGGGCAGGGATCGTTAACTAGGTCAGCGAGTCTAGTTGAATGGCCCCAGTTCACCAATATTTCCCATGGCAGGACCAACCTACTGAGTGAAAGCTCAGAAACCATCTCATTAATTTCACCTCATACACTCAGTGACCACTTTAGCGAGTACCTAATAAAGTGGCCACTGACTATATGTTTGTGGTTTTCTGTTGCTGTATCACATCTGCTTCAAGATTTAACATGTTGTGTGTTCAGAGTTGCTCTTCTGCACACCACTGTTGGTTACCTGAGTTACTGTCACCTTCCTGTCAGCTTGAACCAGTCTGGCCATTCTCCTCTGACCTCTCTCATTAACGAGGTGTTTTCGCTCACAGAACGGGATGCTTTTTTTTGTTTTTTGCACCGTTCTCTGTAAACTCTAGAGATTATTGTGTGTGAAAATCCCAGGAGATCAGCAGTTTCTGAGATACTCAAACCACCCCATCTGGCACCAACAATCATTCCACAGTCAAAGTCACTTAGATCACGTTTCTTACCAAATCTGATGTTTGGTCTGAACAACAACTAAACCTCCTGATCACATCAGCATGCTTTCATGCACTGAGTTGTTGCCACATGATTGGCTGATTAGATGTTTGCATGAACGAGCTGATGTACAGATGTACCTAATAAAGTGGCCACTGAGGGTTTGTGCATGCGGAGGGTAAGGAGCTGTTTCTAGTATGCTGAGTGTGTCTTCAGGCCTTCTCTCTGATGGTCGTAATGAGAATAGGGCATGTCCTGGATGGTGAGGTCCTTATTGATGTGCGCCCTTATTGTAGGCTAAAAGGTTTGTTCCTGTGATGTACTCTTCTAACTTCATTGTCCCTGACATCTGCAATTTCTGACTTAATGAGGGGGAATCTCATTGAAACCTATCAAATACTGAAAGCCCAGATAGACTGGACATAGAGGGTGTTTCCTATAGAGTGCCCTCTGAAAGAATTGATAGAATTGACTCTGATAGAATGGATGACAGAATTTCTCTTCATCTTTTATCCATTTAGAACAGAGATGAGGATGAATTTCTTTAGCCCGATGGTAGTGAATCTGTGGAATTCACTGCCACAGGGGACTGTGGAGGTCAAGTAATTGGATGTATTTAAAGTGAAGGTTGACAGGTTCTTGATTAGTCAGGGTGTCAAGGGTTATGGAGAGAAGGCAGGAGAATGGGGTTGAGAGGGGTAATAAATCAAACATAATGGAATGGTGGAGCAGACATGATGAACCAAAAGACCTAATTTTACTCCTGTGTCTGATGTTCTTATTGTCTTAAAACAAATTCAGGTGGCATCGATAGCAATAAGCCTGCATTGCTTCAGTTTTAAGTTCAGTGCTTTGGGATTCGTCTCCTGATGCCGAATCCATTGCATGAATATCTCTGCCAAACCTTCCTGTTGTGTATCAGACTCCCTCATCTCTTGGATTTCAGAGGTTGGATTCTTTAAATAGAGAGATAGGTGTGTGGAATACCCTGCCAAGGGAGGTGGTAGAGCCAGGTTCATTAGGGTCACTTACCAAACTCTTAGATGGGCACACGGATGAAAGAAAAATGGAGGGCTATTTAGGAGGGTAGGGCTAGATTAATCTTGAGTAAGTTAAAACGATGGCAGAACACTGTGGGCTGAAGGGCCTGTACTGTGCTGTAATGTTCCGTGTTTTACCATTTGGGAAGTATGGAGTACTCTACGACAATGACACTTCATTAAAAATTTCCTTAGAAAATCACCAAGATGCTTAAATGCTAATTATAACTTAGAATGACTCAGTTTGAAGTCTTGTTAGTCACAGCTCTAAATGTCTTGAAACAGCAGGCAAATAATCACAGGGGAAGTAAATTTACATGTTTTGGCAGTTTACAGAAACTAATGCTTGTTCTTGAACTGAAACAACCTCAGCTGAGCCCGAGTTGCACAGCAACCTGCGACCATCATGCATAAAACACAGGAGTGGAATGAGGCCATTCGACTCCTTAAATCTGTTCCGCCATTCCTTCACGGCTGAGTTAAAGATAAAGATTTAACGATTAGCTTCATTTGTCACACGTACATTGCAGTATTGAAACATACAGTGAAATGCATTGTGTCAACAACCACTACAATCCAAGGGGGCAGCCCGCAAGTGTCGCCACACTTCCGGCACCATCACAGCACACTAAACCCATTCCGTACGCTCCACACGTTTCTGGAATGTGGGAGGAACCTGGAGGAAATCGATACGGTCACTCCTTACAGCTAATGGTGGAAATGAACCTGGGTCACTGGCGCTGTAATAGTGTTATCCTAACCACTATGTTTCCACGCCACCCTCATGCACATGTAAATTTATTTAGTTTGATGTAGATTTATTATTGAAGTATATACAGTATCTATCCTCCATAGAACCCTGAGATTCATTTCCTCTATGTCATCTGAGATCGTATTGAATTGGCAGAGCAGGCTCAATGGGATGGCTTTCTCATTCTTCTTGTCCTGATGCCTCTGTAACATGGCGACTGAACAGGGAGACGGGAGGGTGGGGTGCATGAGAGAGACCCAGGAGAGAGATAGAGAGGGAGAAGGGGGGGAGGGAGGGAGGGAGAGAGAGAGAGAGAGAGAGAGAGAGAAGGGGGAAGAGAGAGAGAGAGAAAAGAAAATATGGATGGGGGGTTGGGAAAGGGAGGATTGTGGACCAAGCTTACAAAAAGTTATAAGACTACAGTCCCCAGTAGGGTAAGATTGACTCTTAACCTGTCAGTCTTACTCATATGCACTCATACATACTGTCTGTCTGCTAATGACTACGAGGAGTGATTGATAAGTTCGTGGCCCAAGGTAGAAGGCGTCAATTTTAGAAAACCTAGCACATTTATTTTTCAACATAGTCCCCTCCTACATTTATTTAGTCCAGTGGTCGTGGAGCATATGGATCCCTTCTTTGTAGAAGTGGTCCACAGCAGGGGTGTTTGATAAGTTCATGGCCTAAGGTAGTATACAGCTCTCATTACATGCACATGCAGTTAAATGCAGAAAGTTAATAACTCATCTCCTTCTACCTTAGGTCACAAACATCAATCACCCCATGCTGTTGACAACTTCTGGAGGTCCAAGACGCCAACTTCTACAAAGAAGGGATCTGTATGCTCCACGACCACAGGACTAAATGTGTAAATGTAGGAAAAATAAATGTGCTGGGTTTTCTAAAATTGACGCCTACCCTAGGCCACCAACTTATCAATCACCCCTCGTACACTACCATGCTGCCCAATTTCTTGGGCATGGGTACAGGGATACTTGTCAACAAATATTTTAATACTTGTGAGCAAGGAGAACAGCATGTCCCCTGTTACCACACTGTTCTGTATTTGAACAGAGAAATGCCATTTTTATACAGAATTGGTTAGCAGTTACGGATATTGACCATTTGGTAAACTATTTATGTTTGAATTCCTTACCTGCAGGATCAATCGCCATTCACAATACAGGTGTTTAAAGTCAATAGAGACTACAACTGGTGACACTCTGAAGTTAGTAAAATAATTGTGTGTGTGTGTGTGTGTGTGTGTGCAGCTCCCTATTGTGTAAAGGGAAGCTATGGTCTTGAAAGACCTTTCTTCAATGGTCTCACTTCAAAAGCCTCACTTGTCAGGTTGTCAGGGTTGGCTCCACACTGCCCGTGGGTATCCTTGCCTGGGCATTATCATTAACTGCAGAATCCCACAGTTCTCAGCCCACGAAAGAGAAAGCACAACAGCCAATGACATGTGTGGGCCGGGAAATTTAAGCAGCACAGAGATGGTGGGGCCAATCACAAACCAGAGAAAATCTGCAGACGCTGGAAATCTGGGGAACACACACAAAATGCTGGAGGAACTCTGCAGGGCAGACAGCATCTAGGAAAAGAGTACAGTCAACGTTTTGGCCCAAAGCATCGACTGTACTCTTTTCTGCTTGTACTCTTTTCTGCTTGGCCTCTTGAGTTCCTCTAGCACTTTGTGAGATGGTGGGACCCTGTGAATCAATGGGGCCAGAAATAAGACCATAGGGCCACAAGACTTAGAAGCAGAATTAGGCCCATTGAGTTTGCTCTGCCAATCCATCATGGCTGATTTATTACCCCTTTAAATACCATTCTCCAGCCTTATCCCCTTAACTTTTGAACCTCTCACTAGTCACGAAGCTACCAGCCTCTGCTTTAGATATACCCAATGACTTGGTCTTATTCAGCTGTCTGTGGCAATGAATTCCACAGATTCACCACTCTCTGGCTAAAGAAATTCCTCCTCATCTCTGCTCTAAATGGATGTCCGTCTATTCTAACGCTGTTCTAGACACCACTCCTGTGATGAACTACATATACCTGTCTGGACCTCCCCCCCCCCCCCCCGCTGACTGCTCCTGTGACTCTTCCCACAGACCCCTGTGGACACGCCCCCTGCTGACTGCTCCTGTGGCTCCTCCCACAGACCCCTGTATAAAGGCGATTGGAGACTCCGCCCTGGCCTCTGTCTCCAGGATGCAGTGTGGTGGTCACTTGCTGCTTGTTCTTTCGTCCAGCCAATAAAAGCCGATATCTCGCCTCACGTCTCCGAGAGTTATTGATGATGCATCAACTCCCCTCCACTATAGTAAACATTCTCTCCACATCCATTCAATCTAGTCCTTTCAATATTCAATATGTTTCAATGAAATCCCCTTATTTTTCCAAACTCCAGCAGAAAAACTCCATTTTTCCTCAGATGCATTACAACCCTTTCATTCCCGAGATCATTCTTGTGAACCTCTGATGGAACCTCCCAAAGCCAGCACATCGTTTCTTAGATAAGGGGCCAAAAATCGTTTACAACACTCCTAGTGTGGTCCAACCTGTGCCTCATAAAGCCTCAGCGTTACATCCTTGCTTTTATATTCTAATCCTCTCGAAATGAATGCTAGCATTGCATTTGCCTTCCTCACCACTGACTCAACCTGCAAGATAACCTTTAGGGAATCCTGCACAGGGACTCCCAAAATCCTTTTGCACATCTGATTTCTGAATTTTCTCCCCATTTAGAAAAGAGTTTGCACAGTTAGAGTGAAGGGAGGAAACAAGGGAGGGTGTAAGAGTGCATGTGGAGAGGTTATATTTCTTCAGTCAGAGAGTGGTGAATCTGCGGAATTCACTGTCACAGACGGCTGTGGAAGCCAAGTCACTGGGTATATTTAAAGAGAAGTTTGATAGATTCTGGATTAGTCCAGGTGTCGAAGGTTAGTAAGGGTGCCTTGGCATCAGTAAAGTACTTATTATTACTACAGGGAGGAGGTAGGAAAATGGGGTTGAGAGGGTTTCCATCAAGGAGGAGGTACAGGAGCCTGAAGCAGTTTCTTCCTCTCTGCCACTGGATTTCTGAATGGATAATAAACCCGTGAATACTTCCTCAGTAATTTTTCCTCTCTTTCTGCACTATTTATTTAATATATATTTTTATATATACTTCTTATAGCAATTAATAGTTTTATAATCTTATGTATTGCTGCTGCAAAATAACAAATTGCATGACTAACGCTTGTGGCGTTAAATCTGATTCTGATTCTGTTTCTAAATGAACTAAAGAACTCCAGAACTAAAGGGCACAGCCTCGACTAGAGGGCCATCTGCCCAATTCTGCTCCTGTGTGTTACACAGCTGAACGTGAGATGTAGTTTTGTACACTGAACCACTTCCAGAAACTCTATTCACTGACTTAGTAATTGTAAATCAATTGTAAGAAGCTGAGTTCTGAAGGCTTATTTCTTCTCCATTCTGCAGTTAGCAAATACAAATTTCCATCCCTTAAGGACTGGCTATTAAGTGAATTTTAATTACTGCGTATTTAGTAGATCTGGGACATTTTGCATTTAATCTTGCATACCTTATTGATCTGGAGTAACAACACATCAAAGAACAAATTCTATCTCATACTATTACCAGCAGGGCCGACTTCCCAGCATGAAAGAATTAAATAATCTTTGGTTTCAAAAGATTAATCTGACTCAACAAAAATACTCTCTGGCATTCTAGATGTGACTGTGTTCCACAGAAGCCAGATTTCTTGACATGCTCAAAATAAAACTGTTAAATTTTTGAACTGATTTATTACTGTCACATCAAAGTCAAGAATTAAAGTTCAAAGTAAATTTATTATCAAAGTGCATATATGTCGCCATATACAACCTTGAGATTCATTTCTTGTGCATACTCAATAAATCTATAGAATAATAATCATAACAGAGTCACCAAAAGACTGCATCAATCTGGATGTTCAACTATTTGTGCAAATGACAACAAACTGTGCAAATACAAAAACAAGTAATAAATAAATAAATAAATAAATAAGCAAGCAAGCAAGCAAGCAAGCAAGCAATAATTATCGAGAAGATGAGGTGAAGAGTCCTCGAAAGTGAGTCCATAGGTTATGGGACTGTTTCAATGTTGGGGTAAGTGAAGTTGAGTAATTTCATCCCCTTTGGCTCAGAGCCTGATGATTGAGGAATAATAACTGTTCCTGAACCTGGTGGTGTGGGTCCTGAGGCTCCTATATCTCCTTCCTGATGGCAGCAGTGAGAGGACAGCATGGTGTTGATGTTGGTGCTCCCTGATGATGGATGCTGCGTTTCAAGTTGATGTGCTCAATCATGGGGAGGGGTGTGTGTGTGTGTGTGTGTGTGTGTGTGTGTGTGTGTGTGTGTGTGTGTGAATGTGTGTAAGTGTGTGCGCGCGTGCGTGCGTGTGTGTGTGTGCGCGTGCGTGTGTCTGCGTGTGTGTGTGTTGTGTGTGTGAATGTGTGTGTGTGAGTGTGTGTGTGAATGTGTGTGAGTGTGTGTGTGTGAATGTGTGTGTGTGTGTGTGTTGTGTGTGTGAATGTGTGTGCGTGAGTGTGTGTGTGAATGTGTGTGAGTGTGTGTGTAAGTGTGTGCGTGTGTGTGTGCATGTGTGTGTGTGTGCACGTGCGTGCGTGTATGTTGTGTGTGTGAATGTGTGTGTGAATGTGTGTGTGAGTGTGTGTGTGAATGTGTGTGTGTGTGCGTGCGTGAGTGAGTGTGTGTGTGTGCGCGTGCGTGCGTGTGTGTGTGTGAGAAAATCAAAATACAAAGTTCAAATTATGAAGTAAATTTATTATCAAAGTACGTATACGCTCAGTGTGCCTCCTGTACCTAATAAAGTGGCCACTGAGTGTATGTTCATGGACTGTCTGCATGCTTTTATGCATTGAGTTGTTGCCACATGATTGGCTGTAAAGTTGCTTAGCTTTAGTGCAACAGTGTTTATTAGGTGTGAGAAAAATGCCAATATTTACAAAAAGAAATCTACCAGAAAACACAATGATAGTTCCATATTTATATTCTTGTCCAGTGTGAACTCCCGGCAGCACCAAACTCTCCCTCACTGAGGGCGAAGATTTCCTTTTTATTAGGCACTAGGACTTACCGACCTTAATTACCAACAAAGTTAACTTATGACTACACGTGAATCATTATATGATGCACCCCACAGTGTCATTACAATCATATTACAAAATAAATAGAAGAATCTCCCTTAAGTACAGTCTACAGACAACATATACACATTCACACATCCCCACGGCTAAAGGAATGGAAAATTCCAACATGTATGACGTGAAGGGCAACATAAAGCCAATCGGACACGCATCAACTCGGTTTGGGACCCATTTTGAGATGATACAGGGAAGACATTGAAATGTGAACACTCAGCACATCAACAGCTGAATGTACGGCAATTTTCGTCTGTGTGTGCATGGATGCACGAGTGTAAGGAGTGTGATTACCAAGTGGTCTCCATGACAATCTAATAAAGTGGCCACTGCGGGTCTGCTCAACAACCAGGGTGACTCCGCTCTCTGCAGTATGCTCAGAACTCTATTGTTTTCCTACAGACCATTGGAGAAGATAAGTCTTTCACTCTCAGTATGGTCCAGACATCGGTCTTCCTCCAGCCTGTCCACATGCATAATGCTGCTCTCAATCACTAAGGGATTCTGTCACGAGCCTGACAAATGTGGACCAAGCTCCTTATCTCCGGAGCCACCTCTCGGGGAAGGAGAAACTCGATGATGAATTCATTATTATCTTCAGTTTACCAGCAGAGCCTTTGGTGGATTGAGGAAAAGATCCTTGAAGATGAAGACACCAATCTGACACAAACCAACAGGTTTATTGGGCAGCAGGGATTGCTGGTCTCCCTACATGTCTCTGGGACCTACGCTCATAACTCAAGGCACAGCCTCAGAATAAAAAGGGGGGCCCCTCGAAAGGAGATGAGGAGGAATTTCTTTAGGGAGGTGATGAAACTGGAATTCACCCAGGTAGATAAGACCATACAAGCAGATACAGGAGCAGAATGAGGCCTATCGTGTCTGCTCCACCATTTCATCATGGCCAATCCATTTCCCACTCAGCCCCAATCTCCTGCCTTCTCCCCGTATCCCTTCATGCCCTGATTAATCAAGAATTTAGCAACCTCTGCCTTAAATAAACCCAATGACTGTATGCCAAAAAAAACAAAGTAGCATGCCGTCTGACTGTCAGGAAGGACGGGCAGAAGATAGGACAAAATTGCACCCAGCAAGATGGGTATCAGTGCATTATGGATGGAGAATCAAAAAGGGTAGCAAATCCAGTACTCAGTGTTGTATCTCAATGCACAGAGTATAAGAAACAAGGTCTTGTTGCACTATTACAGGTTGTCAGGTATGATGTTGCAGCCATCACTGAGTCATGGCTGAAGGATGGTTGTAGTTGGGAGCTGAATGTCCAAGGTTACACATTGTATCAGAGGGACAGAAAGGTGGACAAAGGAGGTGGAATGGCTCTGCTGGTAAAGAATTGCATCAAATCATTAGAAAGGTGTGACATAAGGCTGGAAGATATTGAATCCTTGTGGGTTGAGTTAAGAAAATGCAAGGGTAAAAGGACCCGGATGGTAATTATGTACCAGCCTCAAAACAGTAGATGGAAAGTGGACCACAGATTACAACGGGAAATAGAAAAGGCATGTCAAAAGGCAATGTTACGATAGTTGAGGGAGATTCCAACATTCAGGTCGATTGGGAAAATCAGGTTGGTAATGGATCTCAAGAGAGTGTGTTTGTTGAATACCTTTCAGAGCAGTTTGTTGTTGAGTCTACTAGGGGATTAGCTATACTGGATTGGGTGAATCAGAGGCAATTAGGGAGCTTAAGGTAAAAGAACCCTTAAGAGGCAATGATCCCAATATGATTGAGTTCTAATTGAAATTTGATAGGGAGAAAGTAAAGTCATATATAGCAGTATTTCAGTGGAGTACATGAAATTACAGTGGTATGAGAGAGGAGTTGGCCAAGTAAATTGGAAGGAGCTGCTGGCAGGGATGTCAGCAGAGCCGCAATGGTATAAGTTTCTGGGAAAAATGCGGGTGCAGGATAGATGTATTCCAAGATGAAGAAAAACTGAAATGACAAAATAGTACAACCACCACTGACAAGGGAAGGCAAAGCTAATGTAAAAGTGGAAGAAAGGGTATACAGCAAAGCAAAAATTAGCATGCAGATAGAGGATTGGGAAGTTTTTACAAACCTACAGAAAGCAATGAAAAGGAAGGAAAAGATGAACTACTTGCAAGGTGGAGCTTAGGAGGACGATGGTGCCGAACAGCAATCCCTTTACTCGCATCTTCAGAAACAGCTCTATTTCTATCCTTGATATCTCCATTTTTTCTTTTTCAAGGTTCTCTTGAAGACCCTGACCTGGTGTCACACATTAACTTCGGTTCTTTGTGGAAATGGAACCTACTCTTGGGGCCTCACGTCCGGCCATTTTTCGATATGCCAGGGGTGTGGCCTGGAAGACTAGCATGTCTTCAGGGTGCGGGGTTTTCGTGGCTCTGGAGGCGGGCAGATTCAAGACCGGTGCCACCGCCACCGCCTGGTGCATCGTAGGAGACGGAAGATCGAAAGCAGCGAGCTGGCTGCTGGCCATGTGCCCAGAGACCCGAGTTCTTTGGGCACAAAGCTCAGAAGAAGCGATGCAACAGACTTTCAACACCATGAGCCAGAGTTGCTTGTTACGTCTCCCCTCTCGCTGTGAAACAGGGAACACCTCTTTTTCCCTTATTAGGGAGAGAGAGAGAGAGAGCCTGTGGTATGTCGAATTGCCGGGTGAGCGTGCAGTCTTTGGGGACTGCATGTCGGTGTCTTTATTGATGCTTTGCTGCATGCTAGAGTGCTCGGTGGGGTGGGGGGCACTGATGCTTTTTTGCTGGTGGGGGAGGTGGTGTTTTGCTTTGTTATTGCTTATTCGTGGTAGGTGGTAGCTGGGGGGCGGGGGCTCTGGGATTCTAACATTCAGCTGTCTTTCATTCTTTGAGGCCGGAGAAAAAATAACGGGATAAGGAGATGGCAGATGAACTATATTATTTTGCATCAGCCTGCACTGTGGAAGACACAAGCACTGTGCCAGTTGTTGAAGGTGTGAGGGAAGAGAAGTGGGTGCAGTTACTTCTACAAGGGAGAAGGTGCTCACAAAGCTGAAAGATCTAAAGGTACAGAAGTGACCTGGACCAGGTGAACTGCACCTCAGAGTTCTGAAAAAGGTAGCGCTAGAGATTATGGAGGCATTAGTAATGATCTTTCAAAAATCATGTGACTCTGGTATGATGCCAATGACTTGGATAATGCAATTGATGGCTTTGTGGCAAAGCTTGCAGATGATACAAAGACAGGTGGAGGGGTAGGTAGTGCTGAGGAAGCAATGCAATTGCAGCAGGACATAGGCAAATTGGAAGAATGGGCAAAAAATGGGGAGATGGAATGCAGTGTTGGGAAATGTATGATAATGCATTTTGGTAAAAGGAATAATAGTGCAAACTATTATCTAAATGGGGAGAAGATTCAAACATCAGAGGCACAAGGGGACTTAGGAGTTCTCGTGCAAGATTCACAGAAGGTCAATTTACAGGTTGAGTTTGTGGTAAAGAGGCAAATGCAATGTTGACATTTATTTCAAGGGGAATAGGATATAAAAGCAAGGAAATAATGCTGATGCTTTATAAGTCACTTGTCAGGGTGCACTTGGGGTATTGTCAACAGTTCTGGGTCCCATATCTCAGAAAGAATGTGTTGTCATTGGAGAGAGTCCAGAGGAGGTTCCCAGGGATGATTCCAGGAATGAAGGGGTTAACATATGAGGAGCTTTAGGCCTGTACTCACTAGAATTTAGAAGAATATGGGGGGGTATCTCATTGAAACCTACTGAATGTCGAAAGAACTCGATAGGATGGATGTGGAGAGAATGTTTCCTATGGTAGGCACATTCAGAACTAAAGGGCACAGTCTCACAATTGAGGGGCGACCTTACAGAACAGAGGTAAGTAGGAGTTTTCTCAGCCAGAGTGTAGTGAATCTCTGGAATGGTCTGCCACAGACTACAGTGGAGGCCAAGTCTGTGGGTTTGTTTAAAGCAGAAGTTGATAGTTTCCTGATTGGTCAGCGCATCAAAGGAGATGGTGAGAAGGCACGTGTATGAGTTTGAGTGGGATCCGGGATCAGCCAAGGTGAAATGGTGGAGCAGACTCGATGGGCTGAATGGCCTAATTCTGCTCCTATGTCTCCTCATGTTTCCAGAGGACTGGAAAATTGCAAATGTCACTCCACTCTTTAAGAAAGGATGAAGGCAGTAGACAGGAAGTTAGAGAGCCATTAGCCTGAGCTCAGTGGTTGGGAAGATGTTAGAGTCAATTGATAATAATGAAGTTATTGTGTACTTGCTGACACAGGACAAGATAGGACAAAGTCAGCATGGTTTCCTTTAGAGAAAATCCTGCCTGACAAACCTGTTGGAATTCTTTGAGGAGATTACAAGTAGGATAGATAAAGGGGATGCAGTGGATGTTGTACCTTTGGATTTTTAGAAGGCCTTTGACAAGGTAACACACATGAGGCTGCTTATGAAGTTAAGAGCCCATGGTATTACAAGAAAGTTACTGGCATGGTTAGTGCACTGACTGATTGATAGGGGGCAGTGAGTGGGAATAAAATAATCTTTTTTCTGATTGGCTGCCAGCGACTAATGGTGTTCCACAGATTGGTGGAGGGGCAGCTAGGTTTGAGGAAGCAGGAAGGCTGCATAAAGACTTAGACAGATTAGGAGAATGGGGATGGAAAATGGTAAATGAAACACAATGTTGGAAAATGCATAGGGGAATTTAGGGCTCAGGGGAAAATGCATGTAGGTGGAGATGAGTCCATGGCTAGATCAGCCATGATCTTATTGAATGGCGGAGCAGGCTCGAGGGGCCAGATGGCTGACTCCTGCCCCTATTTCTTATGTTCTTATGATCGAGCACTTTGGTAGTCGAAATAAATATGCAGACTATTTTCCAAGCCGGGAAAAAATCCAAAAATATGAGATGCAAAGGGATTTGGCAATCCTTGTGCAGAACAACCTAAAGGTTAATTTGCAGTTAGAGTCAGTGGTGAGGAAGGCAAATGCCATGTTCGTATTCGTTTCAAGAAGTCTTGAATACAAGAGCAGGGATGTGATGCTGAGGCTTTATGAGGCACTGGTGAGGCCTCACCTTGAGTATTGTGAACAGTTTTGGGCTCCTCAACTAAGAAAAGATGTGCTGGCATTGGAGAGGGTTCAGAAGAGATTCACAAGGATGATTCTGCAAATGAAAGGGTTATCATACGAGGAATGTTTGACAGCTCTGGGTTTGTACTTGCTGGAATATGAGGGGGAGATCTCAATGAAATCTTTCGAATGTTGAGAGGACTAGACAGAGTAGATGTGGAAAGGACGTTTCCCATGTTGGGGGAGTCTAGGACAAGAGAGCACAGCCTCAGGATAGAGGGTTGTCCATTTAAAACAGAGGTGCAAAGAAATTTCTTTAGGCAGTGGGTGGTGAATTTAGAACATAGAACATAGAATAGTACAGCACATCACAGGCCCTTCGGCCCACGATGTTGTGCCGACCCTCAAACCCTGCCTCCCATATAACCCCCCCACCTTAAATTCCTCCATATACCTGTCTAGTAGTCTCTTAAACTTCACTAGTGTGTCTGCCTCCACCACTGACTCAGGCAGTGCATTCCACGCACCAACCACTCTCTGAGTGAAAAACCTTCCTCTAATATCCCCCTTGAACTTCCCTCCCCTTACCCTAAAGCCATGTCCTCTTGTGCTGAGCAGTGGTGCCCTGGGGAAGAGGCGCTGGCTGTCCACTCTGTCTATTCTTCTTAATATCTTGTACACCTCTATCATGTCTCCTCTCATCCTCCTTCTCTCCAAAGTGTAAAGCCCTAGCTCCCTTAATCTCTGATCATAATCCATACTCTCTAAACCAGGCAGCATATTGGTAAATCTCCTCTGTACCCTTTCCAATGTTTCCACATCCTTCCTATAGTGAGGCGACCAGAACTGGACACAGTACTCCAAGTGTGGCCTAACTAGAGTTTATAAAACTGCATCATTAACAATTGTGGAATTTGTTACCACGTGCAGCTGTAGAGGCCTGGTCATTGGGTGTACTTGATAGGTTCTTGATTGGACACAGCATCAAGGGCCACAGGGAGAGGGCTGGGAACTGGAGCCCAGGAGGGGGAAAAGGATCAGCCATGATTGAATGGCAGAGCAGACTTGATGGGCCAAACGATCTAATTTTGCAACTTTGTCTTATGATCTTATGGAGTTGGATGTTGCATCACTGTTAGGCAGGGGGGTGAAAAAAGCATCTGGCACTCGAGCCTTCATCAGTCAGTAACTGAGGTGAGGAGCTGAGACATTATGCTGCAGTTGCTGAAGTCATTGGTGAGGCTGCACTTGGATAACCGTGTACTGCTTGAGTCACCCTGTTACAGGAAAGAACTGACTGAACTGGAATGAGTACAAGACGTTACAAAGGTGTTGCCAGCAGTGGGGGGCCTGAGTTACAGGGAGATGCTGGCCACACTAGGTGTTTAATCCTTGGAATATACGAGAAGGAGGGACAAGCTTTTCGACATTTTTAGTATGGATAAGGCAGATGGTAACAGCCTTTTCACCACGATAAGGGAGTCCAAAACTGGCCTAGATTCAGATTCATTTATTGAAACGTACAGTGAAATGTATCCTCTACCTTCTCCCTGATGGTAGCAATGAGAAGAGGGCACTTACTGGGATTTGGGTCCTTAATGTTTTTTTTAAGGCAATTCATTTTGAAGACATTCTTGATGCTGGGGAGGCTGGTGCCCACAATAGAGCTGCCTGAGTTTGCAACTTTTTGCAGCTTTTCCTGATCCTGCGCAGTGCCCCCTCTCATACCAGACAGTTATGCAGTCAGTTCGAATGCTCTCTGTGGTACATCTGTAGAAATATACTGGAGTCTTTGGTGGCATAGCAAAGAAGTATATGGAGGGACAGGACTCAGTGAGATATGGGCTGAATGCAGGAAATTGGGTAGACAATGTTGTCAGCACAGACTTGTTGGGCTGAAGGGCCTGATTCTCTGCTATATTGCTCAAACACTTTTTGATTCATCCCGTCAGGCATTCTTGCTACACGTGAAGAAGAGTAAGTCATCATGAGTCATCTGAAGACAAGGAAACCAGAGTGGAAACAAGTCACCCTCAGTCGTGATGACCTGCCTTGGAAGTTGCAGGAAACAATTTCAACATAAATACACAGAAAATGCTAGAGACACTCATCAGGCCAAATTGCATCTGTGGATCGAATAGCTTTAATCCTGTCTTTGAGTTTTAGCCAGAAAATTCAAGTGTATAACACAATCAAATTCAGTAGACAGTTAAATCAATCCTTAAATGCATTCAAAAACTGTTCTACACCCTCTGTTTAATCTATTTCCTCATCCATTCCATAGGTTTCAGAGCTACAGATATTATATAGGAATAATTTCACCCTGCTTTGCTGTTGCAATTGCAAATGCACATCTCTTTTCACTTTAAGTACACTCCTGAATTAAAAACAAGCCGAAGGAACTTTGTGGGGGGGGGGGGGGTGGGGGTGGAGAGAGCTGGTAACATTTTGTATGGAAACATCTACACCAGGTTAGCATATGAGGAGCGTTTGGGTTTATACGCACAGGAGTTTGGGAGGGGGAATCTCATTGAAACCTATCAAACATTGAAAGGCCTAGAGGTGGAAGGACAGAAGCCTCAGGATTCAAACCACCAGGTTCAGGAACAGTTATTACCCCACAACCATCAGGTCCCACACCACCAGGTTCAGGAACAGTTATTACCCCACACCCATCAGGTCCCACACCACCAGGTTCAGGAACAGTTATTACCCCACAACCATCAGGTCTCACACCACCAGGTTCAGGAACAGTTATTACACCTCAAGCATCAGGTCCCACACCACCAGGTTCAGGAACAGTTATTACACCTCAAGCATCAGGTCCCACACCACCAGGTTCAGGAACAGTTATTACCCCTCAACCATCAGGTCCCACACCACCAGGTTCAGGAACAGTTATTACACCTCAAGCATCAGGTCCCACACCACCAGGTTCAGGAACAGTTATTACCCCTCAACCATCAGGTCCCACACCACCAGGTTCAGGAACAGTTATTACCCCTCAACCATCAGGTCCCACACCACCAGGTTCAGGAACAGTTATTACCCCTCAACCATCAGGTCCCACACCACCAGGTTCAGGAACAGTTATTACCCCTCAACCAGCAGGCACTTGAATCAGAAAGGATAACTTCACTCAACTTCATTTACCCCATCACTGAATTGTTCCAGAACCTATGGACTCACTTTCAAGGATTGTTCATCTCAGGTTCTCAATATATATTGCTTATTTATTTATGTTTTTTCCTTTCTTTTATACTTGTACAGTTTGTTGTCTTTTGCACACTGGTTGTCCAGCCTTTTGGTGCAGTCTTTCATTATTATGGTTATTGGATTTATTGAGTATGCCCACTAGAAAATGACTCTCTGGATTGTATATACTGACATTGTACATTGATAATAAACTTACTTTGAACTTTGAGTGGATGTGGAGAGGATATTTCCAATAGTAGAGGAGTTTAGGACCAGAGGTCAACCGACAGAATGGAGGGACGTCCATTCAGAACAGAGATGAGGAGGAATTTCTTTAGTCAGAGAGTAGTGAATTTGTGGAATTCTTTGCCACAGGCAGCTGTGGAGGCCAAGTCTTAATGTATATTTAAGGCAGAGGTTGATAGATTCTTGATTGGTCAGCAAATGAAGAGATACAGGGAGAAGGCAAGAGATCAGGACTGAGAGGAAATTTGGATCAGCCATGATGAAATGACGGAGCAGACTTGATGGGCCAAATGGCCTAATTCTGCTCTTATATCCTACAGTCTTACGGAATTCCTTTAGCCAAAGGGTGGTGAATCTATGGAGTTCATTGCCACAGATGTTGTGTAGGCCAAGGGGTTATATTTAAAGCAGAGGTTCATAGGTTCTAGATTAGTCATGGCATCAAAGGTTTTGGGGAAAAGGCAGGAGAATGGGGCTGAGAGGGGAAATAAAACAGCCGCTGTGGAATGGCAGAGCAGACTCGATGGGACTAATGACAAAATTCTGCTCCTGTATCTTATGGTCTTATCAGGACTGATGCAAGCTGATGACCTGAAACAAAGCCAATTTCCTTTCTTCCCACAGGTGCTACTCAACTTGCTGAGCTCTTCCAGCAAATAGTTTTTAACTCCAGATTCCTATACTTGCGGTATTTTATGTCTCCAATCCTGTGTATTCCAGGTCCACCCTATGGTCTGACTGGATTGTGCTATGGACGTAGAAAAACAACCTCCTTCCCTCTCAACTACTCACATACACAGACAAGCCTAATTTTAATATATCTGGAGGAAAGTTTAGGGGGGATGGTAGAGGAAGGCATGGAATGTTCTGCCGGGGTGGTGATAGAGGCAGAAACATTCAGGACATTTAAAAAAATCTTACATCTGGATGAAAGAAAAATCGAAGGTGATGTGATGGGGAGGAATAGATTGATTTTAGAGTAGATTAAAGGGTAAATACGACTCATTGGGCTGAAGGGCCTGTACTGTGCTGTGAAGTTCTATGTTCCACGTTCTATGACTAAAACAAATTAAATTTCTCTTGCTTCAGGTTTAAATCAACAAAGAACCTCTTTGAGCTGCAGGTCGGTGGATGAAATCTGTTAGTATATTTATTTAATTGGAGATGGTACAAGTCTGAGAGGGTGCTGTGCGTTACGCAGAGCCAGTGATGAGCTTGATTTGACCAATCCTTGCAGCCACCTTACACCACTTCCATCCATTAGTTCTGCCTAGAACTCCTTGCTCCCTCCCTCTTCACTTTGTACACTCCCTTACAAGAACCTCCTTTGGCTTACCTTGCTAAATAACTACTCATATGCAAATAAGAAAAGCTAGATGGACTCAGCGGCTCAGGCAGCATCTCTGGCGGGAAATGGACTTGATTCTACATCTGGATTAGGAGGGGACATAGCCGGTAGAATGAGATTTGGGGGGGGGGGGGTTGGAACAAGAGCTTGCAGGTATTGAGTGGATCCAGGTGAGGAGGGTGATAGGCAGATGGAGGAGGGGAAAGTGGGAACAGTGACAGAGGATGGGAGGTGATGGGTGGATCCAGGTGAGGAGGGTGATAGGCAGATGGAGGAGGGGAGAGTGGAAATGGTGACTGAGGCTGGGAGGGGATGGGTGGATCCAGCTGAGGAGGGTGATAGGCAGATGGGGGAGGGGAGAGTGGAAATGGTGACTGAGGCTGGGAGGGGATGGGTGGATCCAGCTGAGGAGGGTGATAGGCAGATGGGGGAGGGGAGAGTGGAAATAGTGACAGAGGCTGGGAGGTGATGGATGATAGGCAGATGGAGGAGGGGAGAATGGGAATCGTGGGAGAGACTGGGAGCTGGTAGGCAGAAGTAGAAAGGTCTGTAGATAATGGAATCTGATATGAGAGGAAAGTGGAGTGTGGAAGAGAGGGAGTGAGGTATGGAGGGGATCTGGTGGGGGGAATATTTGGTGGATGTTCTGATGGAGAGGGTGGGGGGGAGAGATGGGACGAGAGAAAGGGGTGGGCATGTGGATCAGGAGGAGAGAGAACAGGATCAGTAGTTAGAGAATTCAATGTCCATACCTACAGGACACAAGTTGCTCAGGCAAAATACAAAGTTTGCGTGTTTAACTGTCCGTACTAAAGTAGTCTTGTGGCAAAATCCCATTTAATGATTGCTTCTGTGAAGCAGATTGGGACTTTTAACTAAGTTAGTGGTGCAATTGAATTGGAAGCAGTGGGATTGGCTGCAGATGAGGAAATCTGCCAAAGGATCCCTGCTGGGACGTCCTTTCGCATTAGTGTCAGATGTGGAGATAATTGGGCTCGGCTCTGATAGAACCCATTGTCGAATTTCAGATTGGCTTCACTACCAAACACCACTTGTTAGTCAGAATATAGCATAGAAACAGGCCCTTCAGCCCAAATCATCCATGCCAACCCAGGTGAACCTCCAGAATCAGATTTCCGAATGGACAATGCGCCTAAGTACACAATCTCACTTTGTTTTTTGCTTTCTTTTTGCACGACTTACTTAATTTAACTTTTTCACATACTTGAATCTGGTTAATTAGGACATATTGGGACCAGTACATTTTGGTCCATTGAAACAGATGCTCCAATGAGTCAAAATTTCATGGCAATAGTGAAAGATATAACAAAAAGACAAGCAACTGTAACTGAGTAACAGTTTATGCATTTAAATGAAATGCAGAACAAATTAGAACACTATCAATACATCTACAGTACTACAAAACTCTATATAAGTTCCTAATAGTTATCGACAGAGGAATTCATCTGCCTTGTTCTTTTGATTAGACTGTAAATTAACAAAATCAGTGCAGATACCTAGTGTTGATAATGGACTGCCTTCATATAATGCATAGATGACTGCATCTTCCAAATCTTGTAACATTCAAGATATCTTCAAATTCTTCATTCTTCCTAGATTGTTGAAGTAGTGAAATTGTTTCATTTTCACTTCCAGCCATTTCTGGTGTCTCCAAGCCTGAATGCTTGAAGCCACAGTGAGCAAAACAGTTTGGAATTGTCTTTCTATTGCACCCTCCATTAAGAGATGTTTAGATGGGCACATGAATGTCAGAAAGAGATTCAGAATCAGGTTTAATATCACTGACATTTGTTATGACATTTATTTTGCAGTGGCAGGATTTTTCAATACAGTACATAATAATAAAAAACTATATATTACAATAAGATATATATTTAAAAAATAAACAAGTAGTGCAATAAAAGAGCACAAAATGAAGAAGCTATTGAGGTGGTGTACATGGTTTCAATGTCCATTCAGAAATCTAATGGCAGAGGGAAAGAAGCTGTTCCTGAAACATTGAGTGTGTCTTCAGACTCCTGTACCTCCTCCCTGATGGTAGCAATAAAGCATGTCCTGGGTGACAGGGGTCCTCAATAATGGATGCCACCTTTCTGAGGTTTCTCCTGTTGAAGGTTTCGTCAACACTGGAGAGGCTAGTGCCCAAGATGGAGCTGCCTAAGTGTACAACATTCTGCAGCTTTCTCCGACCCTGTGCAGTGGCTCCCCCAAACCAGGCGGTGATGCAACCAGTTAGAATGCTCTCCACGGTAAATCTGCAGAATTAGCAAGTGTCTCTGATGACATACCAATTCTCTTCAAACTCCTAATGAAATATAGCTGCTGTCGTACCTTATTTGTAATTGCATCAATATGCTGAGTCCAGCATAAATCCTCGGAGATGTTGATACCCTGAAACTTGAAAGTGATCACCCTTTTCACTTCTGATCCCTCAATGAGGATTAGTGTGTGTTACCTTGACTTCCCCTTCCTGGAATCCACAATCAATTCCTTGGTCTTGCTGACATTGAGTGCAAGGTTGTTGCTGAGACACCACTCACCCAGCTGATCTATCTCGCTCCTGTACGCCTCCTCATCACCTTCTGAAATTCTGCCAACAATGGTTGTTGGCAAATTTATAGATGGTGTTTGAGACGTGCCTAGCCACACAGTCATGGTGTAGAGAGAGTAGAGCATATACTTGAGGTGTACCAGTGTTGATTGTCAGCAAGGAGAACACGTTAGTTCTGATCCACAGAGACTGTGGTCTCCTGGTGAGGAGGTCAAGGATCCACTTGCAGAGGGAGGCACAGAGGACCAGGTTTTGGAGCTTGTTGATTAAATCTGAGAGTATAATTATGTTGAACACTGAGCTGTCGTAGGCATTGCTATCGTCCATCAATACTCTTGCGGTGCTCAATGAGTCTACACTGAGTGGCACTTTATTAGGTACACCAGTACACCCACTTGTTAATGCAAATATCTAATTAGCCAATCATGTGGCAGCAACTCAACGCAGAAAAGCATGCAGACATGGTCAGGAGGTTCAGATGTTGTTCAGACCAAACATCAGAATGGGGAAGAAATGTGATCTAAGTGACTTTGACTGTGGAATGATTGTTGGTGTCAGATGGGGTGGTTTGAGTATCTCAGAAACTGCTGATCTCCTGGGATTTTCATGCACAATGGTCTCTAGGGTTTACAGATAATGATGCAAAGGTGGAAAACAAAATCATCCAGAGGGTAGCAGTTCTGAGGGTGAAAACTGCCTTGTTAATGAGAGAGAGCAGAGGAAGGTGACAATAACACAAATAACCACGTGCTACAATGGTGGTGTACAGAACATCTCTGAATGCACAATACATTGAACCTTGAAGTGTATGGGCCTAGGACCCCAAAAAAACACTCTGTGGCCACTTTATTTGGTGCAGGAGGTACCTAATAAAGAGGCGAATGAGTGTATAATTCAAGTCCTCAAGCCCAGCCAACAATCTCATAAATCTAGAATCCAGAACGCCCCTCACCCTACTGTGCTCAAGCCAGTGTCATCTCTGCAGGCCTGTAGAATTTAAAACAAGATGATGAAACACTTGAAGAAGAGAATATGGACCCAGCCATGGAGATTAATATGCAGATGAATTAAATTCAAGGTTGAATGGCCACATTAATTGTCTGCGTTGAACTTGATCAAAAGTTGGCATGCGTTCACTATTAACAGTTGAATCTTTATTGTTGGTTATGGCTTGCTCTATGCATGACACAGGAACCTGGAAGACTCATTTGCAGATTGGGAAAACTACTGTGAATGTAACTAACAAGAAATTATTTGTCACATGTACATCAGAACATTGAAACATACAGTGAAATGCATGGTTTTGCATCATCGACCAACACAGTCCACGCATTATACCACATTCCATTTTGTTCAGATGAGGCCACTCTCAGGTTGGAGGGGGAACACTTCAAAATTCCATCTGGGGAGCTTCCAACCTTTTGGCTTGAACATCAATTACTCCCTCCTCCTCTCTTTATCCATCCCCCCATTCTGGCTCCCCTTGTACCCCTTCTCCACTCCCCATCTACCTATCCCCTCCCTCTGGTGCCCCTCCTCCTTCCCTTTCTCCCATGGTTCACCCTCACCTACCTATGTTCTAATTATGTTTATTATTCCTGTAGAGGTTTTGTCAATGTATTGCATGGTATGCTTATTTGAAGTGACGTGCCTAAGATGGTGTTGCAAATAAGCTGTGGAGGCCAAAGTAAGAATGTAAAGATGAGGCTTTATAAAGCATTGGTCAGAGTATTGTGAGCAGCTTGGGCCGCTTATCTATGAAAAGATGTGCTGGCAATGGTAAGGGTCCAGAGAACATTCACGAAAATTATCCCAGGAATGAAAGGGTTAATGTACAAGAAGGAATTGATGGATCTGAGCCTGTACTCACTAAGGTTCAGAAGAATGCAGAGGGAACTCAGTCAAATGTCTCAAATATTGAAATGGCCAGATAGAGTGGATGTGGAGAGGATGTTTCCCATGGTGGGGGAGTCTAGGACCAGAGGACACAGATAGAGTGGATGTGGAGAGGATGTTTCCTGTAGTGGGGGAGTCTAGGACCAGAGGACACAGATAGAGTGGATGTGGAGAGGATGTTTCCTATAGTGCGGGAGACTAGGACCAGAGGACACAGATAGAGTGGATGTGGAGAGGATGTTTCCTGTAGTGGGGGAGTCCAGGACCAGAGGACACAGATAGAGTGGATGCAGAGAGGATGTTTCCTATAGTGGGGGAGTCTAGGACCAGAGGACACAGATAGAGTGGATGTGGAGAAGATGTTTCCCATGGTGGGGGAGTCCAGGACCAGAGAACACAGATAGAGTGGATGTAGAAAGGATGTTTCCTATAGTGGGGGAGTCTAGGACCAGAGGACACAGATAGAGTGGATGTGGAGAGGGTGTTTCCCATGGTGAGGGAGTCTAGGACCAGAGGACACAGATAGAGTGGATGTGGAGAAGATGTTTCCTATAGTGAGGGAGTCTAGGACCAGAGGACACAGATAGAGTGGATGTGGAGAGGATGTTTCCTATAGTGAGGGTCTAGGATCAGTGGGCACAGATAGAGTGGATGTGGAGAGGATGTTTCCTATAGTGGGCGAGTCTAGGACCAGAGGACACAGATAGAGTGGATGTGGAGAGGATGTTTCCTATAGTGAGGGAGTCTGGGATCAGAGGACACAGATAGAGAGGATGTGGAGAGGATGTTTCCTATAGTGGGGGAGTCTGGGATCAGAGGACACAGATAGGGAGGATGTGGAGAGGATGTTTCCTATAGTGGGGGAGTCTAGGACCAGAGGACACAGATAGAGTGGATGTGGAGAGGATGTTTCCTATAGTGGGGGAGTCTGGGATCAGAGGACACAGATAGAGTGGATGTGGAGAGGATGTTTCCTATAGTGGGGGAGTCTAGGACCAGAGGACACAGATAGAGTGGATGTGGAGAGGATGTTTCCTATAGTGGGGGAGTCTAGGACCAGAGGACACAGATAGAGTGGATGTGGAGAGGATGTTTCCTGTAGTGGGGGAGTTGTGGACCAGAGGACACAGATAGAGTGGATGTGGAGAGGATGTTTCCTATAGTGGGGGAGTCTAGGACCAGAGGACACAGATAGAGTGGATGTGGAGAGGATGTTTCCTATAGTGGGGGAGTCTAGGACCAGAGGACACAGATAGAGTGGATGTGGAGAGGATGTTTCCTGTAGTGGGGGAGTTGAGGACCAGAGGACACAGATAGAGTGGGTGTGGAGAGGATGTTTCCTATAATGGGGGAGTCTAGAACCAGAGGACACAGATAGAGTGGATGTGGAGAGGATGTTTCCTATAGTGGGGGAGTCTGGGAACAGAGGGCACAGATAGAGTGGATGTGGAGAGGCTGTTTCCTATAGTGGGGGAGTCTAGGACCAGAGGACACAGATAGAGTGATGTGGAGAGGATGTTTCCTATAGTGGGGGAGTCTAGGACCAGAGGACACAGATAGAGTGGATGTGGAGAGGATGTTTCCTATAGTGGGGGAGTCTAGGACCAGAGGACACAGATAGGGTGGGTGTGGAGAGGATGTTTCCTATAGTGGGGGAGTCTGGGACCAGAGGACACAGATAGAGTGGATGTGGAGAGGATGTTTCCTATAGTGGGGGAGTCTAGGACCAGAGGACACAGATAGAGTGGATGTGAAGAAGATGTTTCCTATAGTGGGGGAGTCTGGGAACAGAGGGCACAACCACAGAATAGAGCGGCAACTGTTTAGAACACAGATGAGGAGGAATTTCTTTAGCCAAATGGTGGTGAATCTCTGGAATTCATTGCTACAGAAACCGTGGAGGCCAAGTCCTTGGGTATAATTAAAGTGGAGGTTGATAGGTTTTACTTTAGTAAGGGCACCAAAGGGAGTGGGGTTGAGAGGGACAATAGATCAGCCGTGATGGAATAGCTCGATGGACCGAATGGACCATTTCTGTTCCTACGTCATACGTTCTTAAGTTTTACGTTGCATCTGTGCACTTGTGCATGAGGCAGTAAACTCAATTTGGACTTTTGTGTGAAATTTGTGTGACTATCAGTGGACCACAATGGTCCTGCCCTCTGATAATACATCTGCTTCCTGTTCAAGCTCCTGAGACCTTTGCTACTCAGAGATCCGCAGATTAGAGAAGCGGTATTTATCCATCTTCATATTCAGCTCCTTCACTCCCAGCTACTGATCCAAGGATGCTCGCTGACTGGAATTTTAATGAAAGAACATACTGCAGGATGTTAAGAGATTTGTACAAATCTCCCGATCATCCCACAAGACATAAGACCATAAGACATAGGAGATTTAGGACATTCAGCCCATCAAGTCAGCTCCACTATTCAATCACAACCCCATTCTCCTGCCCTCTCCCTGTAACCTTCGATGTCCTGACTAATCAAGAACCTACCAGACTCCTCCTTAAAAATACCCAATGACTTGATCTCCGAAGTATTCTGTGGCAATGCATTCCACAGATTCTCAACACTCTGGCTAAAGAAATTCCTCCTGATCTCGGTTCTAAAGGGATTCTGAGGCTGTGCCCTCTGGTCCCAGACTCCCATCCTGCCCACATTCACTGTCTAGGTATTTCAGTGTTTGATAGATTCATTCATTCCTTTCAACTCCAATGAGCCATCAAATGCTCTTCATACGTTAACCCTTTCATTCCCAGGATCATTCTCCTGAACCTCCTCTGAACCCTCTGCAATGCTAGTGTATTCTTTCTAAGGGGCCAAAACTGCTCTCAATACCAACTTGAAGTATCCAGAGATAATGACAAACTCCTGGTAATTCAGAGAGCCATCTTTTCTGAGGCTATGCCCTCTTGCCCCACAGCTGGGAGGGCCGGGCTTAATCATACCCTTCCTCTCCACAACTACTCCATCTAAATCTTTCAATATTTGGTAGGTTTCATTGAGAACCCCCCTCATTCTCCTAGACTCCAGTGAGTACAGGCCCAGAGCCATCGAATGCTCTTCATAGAAACATAGAAAATAGGTGCAGGAGTAGGCCATTCAGCCCTTCGAGCCTGCACCGCCATTCAGTATGATCATGGCTGATCATCCAACTCAGAACCCTGTACCTGTTTTCTTCATACATTAATCCTTTCATTCCCATGATCCTTTCTGAGATATAGGGCCCAAAACAGCTCACAATACTCCAAATGTGGTCTGATCAATACCTGAAAATGCCTCAGCATTACATCCTTACATTTATACGTTAGTCCCTTGGACATGAATTCTAACACTGCATTTGTCTTCTTTACCACCGATTCAACCTGCAAATTAATCTTTTCCCCTACAGTGCAGTGTCTATGCATTTGGCATTTCAAAGTTACTCTGTCTCTATATTGTGACAAGCTTCCCCTACTTTATATAAGACCTGACAGCAAGGAACTGCACCAGAACCATAGCAAGTAAAAATACTGTGCATCAGATGGGAAAGATTCTCTGGAAGTTACGTAATTCTAACAGGAGGATTCAAGAGAACATTCAGACCCAGTCTCTTCCATAACAAGAGATTCTGCAGACGCTGGGAAATACTCGACTTCAGGAATATCTAATTTCATGAGAACGTAAGAAACAGGAGCAGGAGTCGGCCACCTGGCCCGTCGAGCCTGCCCCGCCATTCAATGAGATCATGGCTTATCTAACCTTGGACTCGTCTCCACCTATCTGCTTTTATCCCCTAACCCTTAATTCCTCTACTACGCAAAAATCTATCCAACCTTATCTTAAGAACTTGGTTCTCAAAAAAAACTATTTACTCTGCCATAACCACAAAACAAAGCACCTAAACCAGTGGCCACTTTATTAGGTACACCTACCTGTCAATGCAAATATTTAATCAGCCAATCACGTGGCAGCAACTCAATGTATAAAAGCACACAGACATGGTCAAGAGATTCATTTGTTGTTCAGATCGAACATCAGAATGGGGAAGAAATGTGATCTGAGTGACTTTCAATCTGAAGTGATTGTTGGTGCCAGACGGGGTGGTTTGAGTATCTCAGAAACTGCTGATCTTCTGGGATTTTCACACACAACGGTCTCGAGAGTTTACAGAGAATGGTGAGGAAAAGGACATCCAGTAGTTTTTCACATAGAGAGTGGTGGGTGTGTGGAACTCAGTGCCGGAGTTGTGGTCGAGGGAGATATGATAGAAGATCGAATGTTCATAATGTAACTGGAAACAGCCTGAGGATTGGTTCAGCAGACACTCACAGTAGCGTCAAGGAGGTGATAGACACCAGCCTCGGCAATGGTGGTAGAAAATAGTGTGGCTTTGGGCTCAAGTATTAAACTAGGGCTTGCTCCACTTCGAAAGCCTTAGCTCTGCCTCAGCTCCACAAACACTGTCTGACCCACTGAGTAATCTTGGCAATTTCTGTTTTAAAATCTGATAATCTGTAAGTCTTTTCTGGTATTGCACTGGGTTCTGCAATCCCTGACTGAGCAGTCATGAGGCTCCCACTCACCTCCTGAGAAGACTGATACGAGCAAGACTGTTCCCCACCCGCCCACTGCACAAATTCTAACTAATTTGTGTGGGAGCGCCATCGAAAGTGACCTAACAAGCTGCTTCACGGTCTGGTATGGGAGTTGCAAGGCAGCGGACTGTCAAGTCTCTAAAAGGATTGTGAGGACTGTTTAGAGGATCATCGCGGTCCCTCTTCCACCCATCGGAGATATCGATCAGGACAGTGCCCACGGCATTACCAGTGACCCCTCCCATATGTCCAACTGTCCCTTTGACCCTGCCTCCCCCCCCACTGCCAGGCAGGAGGTACTGTAGCATTAGGATGAGAACTATTAGGCTGGGAAACAGCTTCTCCCCTCAGGTGGAAGTAGAGGCAAATACATTGGGGGAATTTAAGAAACTCTTAGATAGGCACATGGACGATAGAAAAATAGAGGGCTATGTGGGAGAGAGGGTTACATTGATCGTGAAGTACGCTGGGACGAAGGACCAGTACTATTCTATTTTCTCTGTTTTATTACTGTATGTGTGCTTTAGCAAATGTTCTATTTTATAGATGGATGTGCTCTTCTCTGAACCAGCCATTAAGCAACCAATTCAGAATCAGAATCAGGCTTATGATCATGGAGTTACATAATGTGAAATGTCTTTGCTGCAGCAGGGCAGTGCAAAGGCATAAAGATGAAAATAAATTACAAAATAAATACACAGTGAAAAACAGATGTTATAATGAGGTAGCATTCATGAACCCTTCAGAAATTTAATCGAATGGCAGAGGGGAAGAAGCTGTTCTTTTCCACACTCAACGATTTATCCTTCCTGATTTCACTTGTGTCATTAAGGATGCAAGAAACTGCGGAGAGTTGTGGACACAGCACATCACGGAAGCCAGCACCCCCCGCTCTGTCTACACTTCCAGCTACCTCAGCAAAGCAGCCAGCATCAACGTCCACTCCACCCTGGGCATTCAAGTCAAGTCAATCTTATTGTCATTTCGACCATAAACTGCTGGTGCAGTACACAGTAAAAACGAAACGACTTTCCTCCAGGACCCTGGTGCTAGATGAAACAACACAAAACTACACTAGACTATGTGAGACAGCACAAGGCTACATTGGACTATGTAAAACAACATAAAAACTGCACCAGACTACAGACCTACACAGGACTACATAAAGTGTACAAAACAGTGCAGGGCAGTACAATAGTTAATAATCAAGACAATAGGCACAGTAGAGGACAAATTACAATATCATAATAAATGATGTCGATGTCAGTCTAGACTCTGAGTATTGAGCAGTCTGATAGCTTGGGGAAAGAAACTGTTGCACAGTCTGGTCATGAGAGCCCGACTGCTTCAGTACCTTTTGCCAGATGGCAGGAGGGAGAAGAGTTTGTATGAGGGGTGCGTGGGGTCCTTCACAATGCTGTTAGCTTTGCGGATGCAGCGTGTAATGTAAATGTCTGTAATGGCGGGAAGAGAGACCCCGATGATCTTCTCAGCTGACCTCACTATCCGCTGCAGGGTCTTGCAATCTGAGGCGGCGCAATTTCTTAACCAGGCAGTGATGCAGCTGCTCAGGATGCTCTCAATACAACCCCTGTAGAACGTGATGAGGATGGGGGGGGGGGGGGGGGTGGGAGATGGACTTTTCTCAGCTTTTGCAGAAAGTAGAGACGCTGCTGGGCTTCCTTGCTATGGAGCTGGTGTTGAGGGACCGGGTGAGATTCTTCGTCAGGTGAACACCAAGAAATTTGGTGCTCTTGACGATCTCAATGGATGAGCTATCAACGTTCAGCGGGGAGTGGTCGCTTCATGCTCTCTTGAAGTCTCTTTTGTTTTGTTCACATTCAGAGACAGGTTGTTGGCTCTGCACCAGTCCGTTAGCCACTGCATCTCCTGTCTGTAAGCTGACTCGTCATTCTTGCAGATGAGACCCACCATGGTTGCGTCATCGGCGAATCTGATGATGTGGTTCGAGCTGCGTGCTGCAGCACAGTCGTGGGTCAGCAGAGTGAACAGCAGTGGACTGAGCACACAGCCCTGGGGAGCCCCTGTGCTCAGTGTGACGGTGTTGGAGATGCTGCTCCCGATCCGGACTGACTGAGATCTCCCAGTCAGGAAGTCTAGGATCTCCTCTCTCTTCTCCTCCCTCCCATCAGGCAGAAGATACAAAAGCCTGAAAGCACATACCACCAGGCTCAAGGACTAATTCTGTCCTGTTGTTATAAACTACTGAACAGTTCCCTGGTTCAATAAGGTGGACTCTTGACCTCATTATACTGCGTGGGTTTCCTCCGGTTACCTTACACATCCCAAAGACGTACGGATTAGGGTTAGTGAATGTGGTCACGCTGTGGCGACACTTGCTGGCTGACCCCAGTACACCTTTGCATCCTCAGACTGTGTTGGTCATTGACACAAACGGGGCATTTTAGAGTATGGGCTAGTAGACTAATTGTCACACGGGTGTGATTGGGTGGCACTGGATTGCTGGCTGGAGGGCCTATTACCATGCTGCATCTCTAAATAAAATAAGCAATCAATTATCAATTAAACTGTATTGGGATATTAGATTTGGCAGAAGCGAGCTGCGGACTGGGAGACGAATGCATGTCAGCCTTACACACACCTGCCGCAGTAACTGAAGTTCAGAGTAAATGTATTATTAAAGTTTGTATATATGTCACCATACACAACTCTGAGTTTCATTTTCTTGCAGGAAGTTATAGGAAAATGGGTAAATACAAAAAAAAAATTAGTACAGAGTAGAAATAACAAACAACCAATGTTCAAAAGACAAATCGTGCAAGTAAAAAAACGTAACGAAGTTGTAGAGTTCTTGACAGCAAATCCATAGGCTGCGGAATCAGTTCAGTGTTGTTCATGAGTCTGATGGTTGAGGGGTAATAACTGTTCCTGACCCTGGTGGTGTGGGACCTGATGGTTGGGGGGTAATAACTGTTCCTGAACCTGGTGGTGTGGGACCTGATGATTGAGGGGTAATAACTGTTCCTGACCCTGGTGGTGTGGGACCTGATGGTTGGGGGGTAATAACTGTTCCTGAACCTGGTGGTGTGGGACCTGATGGTTGAGGGGTAATAACTGTACCTGAACCTGGTGGTGTGGGACCTGATGGTTGAGGGGTAATAACTGTACCTGAACCTGGTGGTGTGGGACCTGATGGTTGGGGGGTAATAACTGTTCCTGACCCTGGTGGTGTGGGACCTGATGGTTGGGGGGTAATAACTGTTCCTGAACCTGGTGGTGTGGGACCTGATGGTTGAGGGGTAATAACTGTACATGAACCTGGTGGTGTGGGACCTGCTGGTTGAGGGGTAATAACTGTTCCTGACCCTGGTGGTGTGGGACCTGATGGTTGAGGGGTAATAACTGTTCCTGAACCCGGTGGTGTGGGACCTGATGGTTGAGAGGTAATAACTGTTCCTGAACCTGGTGGTGTGGGACCTGATGGTTGAGGGGTAATAACTGTTCCTGAACCTGGTGGTGTGGGACCTGATGGTTGAGGGGTAATAACTGTTCCTGAACCTGGTGGTGTGGGACCTGATGGTTGAGGAGTAATAACTGTTTCTGAACCTGGTGGTGTGGAACCTGATGGTTGAACGGTGATAACTGTTCCTGACCCTGGTGGTGTGGGACCTGATGGTTGAACGGTGATAACTGTTCCTGAACCTGGTGGTGTGGGACCTGATGATTGAGGGATAATAACTGTTCCTGAACCTGGTGGTGTGGGACCTGATGGTTGAGGGGTAATAACTGTTCCTGAACCTGGTGGTGTGGGACCTGATGGTTGGGGGGTAATAACTGTTCCTGAACCTGGTGGTGTGGGACCTGATGGTTGAGGGGTAATAACTGTACCTGAACCTGGTGGTGTGGGACCTGCTGGTTGAGGGGTAATAACTGTTCCTGAACCTGGTGGTGTGGGACCTGATGGTTGAGTGGTAATAACTGTTCCTGAACCTGGTGGTGTGGGACCTGATGGTTGAGGGGTAATAACTGTTCCTGAACCCAGTGGTGTGGGACCTGATGGTTGAGGGGTAATAACTGTTCCTGAACCTGGTGGTGTGGGAACTGATGGTTGAGGGGTAATAACTGTTCCTGAACCTGGTGGTGTGGGACCTGATGGCTGAGGGGTAATAACTGTTCCTGAACCTGGTGGTGTGGGACCTGATGGGCTGAGGGGTAATAACTGTTCCTGAACCTGGTGGTGTGGGACCTGATGGTTGAGGGGTAATAACTGTTCCTGAACCCTGTGGTGTGGGACCTGATGGTTGAGGGGTAATAACTGTTCCTGACCCTGGTGGTGTGGGACCTGATGGTTGAGGAGTAATAACTGTTCCTGAACCTGGTGGTGTGGAACCTGATGGTTGAGGGGTAATAACTGTTCCTGAACCTGGTGGTGTGGAACCTGATGGTTGAACGGTGTTAACTGTTCCTGACCCTGGTGGTGTGGGACCTGATGGTTGAACGGTGATAACTGTTCCTGAACCTGGTGGTGTGGGACCTGATGATTGAGGGGTAATAACTGTTCCTGAACCTGGTGGTGTGGGACCTGATGGTTGAGGGGTAATTACTGTTCCTGAACCCAGTGGTGTGGGACCTGATGGTTGAGGAGTAATAACTGTTCCTGAACCTGGTGGTGTGGAACCTGATGGTTGAACGGTGATAACTGTTCCTGACCCTGGTGGTGTGGGACCTGATGGTTGAACGGTGATAACTGTTCCTGAACCTGGTGGTGTGGGACCTGATGATTGAGGAGTAATAACTGTTCCTGAACCTGGTGGTGTGGGACCTGATGATTGAGGAGTAATAACTGTTCCTGAACCTGGTGGTGTGGGACCTGATGATTGAGGGGTAATAACTGTTCCTGAACCTGGTGGTGTGGGACCTGATGGTTGAGGGGTAATAACTGTTCCTGAACCTGGTGGTGTGGGACCTGATGGTTGAGGGGTAATAACTGTTCCCGACCCTGGTGGTGTGGGACCTGATGATTGAGGGGTAATAACTGTTCCTGAACCTGGTGGTGTGGGACCTGATGATTGAGGGGTAATAACTGTTCCCGACCCTGGTGGTGTGGGACCTGATGATTGAGGGGTAATAACTGTTCCTGAACCTGGTGGTGTGGGACCTGATGATTGAGGGGTAATAACTGTTCCTGACCCTGGTGGTGTGGGACCTGATGATTGAGGGGTAATAACTGTTCCTGAACCTGGTGGTGTGGGACCTGATGGTTGAGGGGTAATAACTGTTCCTGAACCTGGTGGTGTGGGACCTGAGGCCCCTTCCCAATAGTAGTAGTGAGAAGAAAGCATGGCCTGGATGGTGGGGATCTTTGGTGATTTCTTGTGTCCATGTTTACTAAGCATGCTAACTATGTTTAATATTATTTATATTTATAATACTAAGAATGAGTTGTAAAGAGTCCTTCAACTGGCAAGTTGTGCAATCAGTTCAGGGTTGTACACCCCATCACCTGGGATGTCCCTGCTCTCAATGCTGCCATCAAGAAGGATGTACAGGCTGGCTTCTCCTATCCCTTCCAGTTAGCCTCCTTCGCCACCCCTCTCCTTTTTATTCTGGCATCTTGTCCCTTTCTTCTCAGTCTCGAAGAAGGGTCTCAGCCCAAAACATTGACTATCTTTCTATTTCTATAGATACTGCCTGATCTGTTGAGTTCCTCCAACATTTTGTGTGTGTTACTCAGGAGGTACAGGAGCCTGAAGATAAACTCTCAAAGATTCAGGAACAACTTCTTCCTCTCTGCCATCAGATTTCTGAAAGGACATTTAACCTATGAACATTTCCTTACCTTTTATTGCTCTCCTTTACTATACACACACACTCTCACACTCACACACACACTCTCACACTCACACACACACACTCTCTCTCTCTCTCTCACACTCACACACACACTCTCACACACACACACACCACACACACAGGCACACACACACACTCTCACACTCTCACACACACTCTCTCTCTCTCTCTCACACTCACACACACACTCTCACACACACACACACACCACACACACAGGCACACACACACACTCTCACACTCTCTCTCTCTCTCACACTCACACACACACTCTCTCTCTCTCACACTCACACACTCTCTCTCTCTCTCTCACACTCACACACACTCACACACACCACACACACAGGCACACACACACACTCTCACACTCACCCTCACGCACAGTCTAACACACACACACACATTCACACACAGACACACATTTCTTATTTCAATTTATAGTTTTTAATGTTATGTATTGAAATGTTAAATTTAATGACAAGTGCTAGTGATATTAAACCTGATTCAGCTTCTGACTTTGGTGAGAGAAGTTACCCATGCAGATTCATGTGTCTGATGCCTGTAGGGTAATAACTGTTCCAGAACCTGGTGGTGTGGGACCTAAATTGTGTACAATTTCAAATGGGAAGTGATATCCTTTATTGAAAGCTGCAATCAGTCAGCGTGTCCTCTGGTAACAGGGAACACTGCCATTGAAACTGAAGCGTGACAGCATAATACAAACAGTTCTCATACCCGTACCACCTTCAACAGCGCATGAACCCTCCGCTCACTCCACTGAGGCACTGTCAGTCAGGATTCAACTTAAGTCGAGCTGCATGAGTTATCAGTAACAATGATACAAAGCTTGGTCAATATGGGACAGTGGTGGGGGGGGGGGAGAGATAAGAGCTCGAGGGATGTAGTCATAGAGTTATAGAGCACTACAGCACAGAATCAGACCTTTCAGCCCATCTAGTTTGTGCCAAACTATTATTCTGCCTACTCCCATCGACCTGCATCTGGACCATAGCTCTTCATAGCCCTCCCATCCACATATCTATCCTAACCTGTGATATGTTGAAATGGAACCCAGATCCATCACTTCCGCTGTCATGTCATCCCACACTGCCACCACCCTCTGAGTGATGAGGTTCCCCCTCAGGTTCAGAATCGGAATCCGGTTTATTATCACCGGCATGTGACGTGAAATTTGTTAACTTAACAACAGCTATTCAATGCAATATATAATCTAGGGGAGAGGGAGAGGGAGAGGGAGAGGGAGAGGGAGAGGGAGAGGGAGAGGGAGAGGGAGAGGGAGAGGGAGAGGGAGAGGGAGAGGGAGAGGGAGAGGGAGAGGGAGAGGGAGAGGGAGAGGGAGAGGGAGAGAGAGAGAGAGAGAGAGAGAGAGAGAGAGAGAGAAATAATAAATTAAATAAAACAATAATAATAAATAAACAAGTAGATCAATCACATATATGCTGAACAGATTATTAAAAAAATGTGTAAAAACAGGAATACTGTATATTAAAAAAGAGAGGTAGTGTCCAAAGCTTCAAAGTCCATCAGGAATCGTATGTTTCACCTTTCACCTTATCCCATGACCTCTAGTTCTAATCTCACCCAACCTCGGTGGAAAAAGCCTGTCTATATCCCTCACCACTTTGTATACCACCAACAGATCCCCTCTCATTCTCCGATGGCCTAGGGAATAAAGTCCTAACCTATTTAACCTTTCCCTATAACTCGGGTCCTCAAATCCCAGCAACATCCTTGTAAATTTTCTCTGCACTCTTTCGATCTTATCGATGTATTTCCTGTAGGAAGGTCGTCATCAAATCTCCTTAAAACATAAGGGGAAGCTATTCAGTCAAATGAGCACAAGTACTTTTCCAGCAATATGTCAGAAAATAATTTTATAGAAATGGTTCTCTACAGTTGAAAAGCATTAAATGAATCTGTCTTTGAGTGATAAAACGAAGCATGGAGAAATAGAAAGCGATAGAGAGGGAATTCTAAAGATTAGCCTTTTCTTTGTCTCTTGGACACCGAAACATTCAGTGGAGAGTGCCATTTGTGTCAAATCAGATCAGCTCACAACTGTCGCTGTGGTTCCGCTGCCCACGCTCTGAGCAGAGAGATCTGTAGTAGGAACGTACAGGGTCTCTGACGAGTGCTGAACAGGGCGATGGAGCGGACAACAGGAGCTACGGTTAGGCACAGTAATGTTAGCGGGAAAGACGACAGAACATAGCAGAATCAGGCCATCTGTCATTTGTTCATGGCTGAATTATCTTCCCTCACAACCCATTCTCATGCTTCCTCCCTGTAACTTTTGATGCCCTGACTAATCAAGAACCTATCAAGCTCCACTTTAAATGCACCCAATGTCTTGCCCTCTACAGCCATCTGGAGCAATAAATTCCACAGATTCACCACCCTCTGGCTTAAAAAGTTCCTCCTCATTTCTGTTCTAAAGGGACGTTGTTCTTTGTTGAGGCTGTGCCCTTTGATCCTAGACCCCCCCAGTATAGTCCACTCTATCTAGGCCTTTCAACATTCAATCGGTTTCAATGTGATTCCCCTTCATTCTTCTAAACTCCAGCGAGTATCCAGAGCCATCTCAAACATTAAACCATTCATTCCCTGAAACACACTTGTGAATTTCCTTTGTACCCTCTCAGATGCTATCGTCTGACCACTGCCGTATAAGGTCTCAGTAACACCTGAATCTGTCACGCTTCATCAGACGAGATGTGGTTCTATAATCTCTATCTGCAGTGAGTGATCACATCTGTTCAAGCAATGGCAGATGCAAGGTGTGAGATCGATTGCATCTGCATTGAAGGAGAATTTTCAGATTAACTTATCGGACAGTAAGAATAATAGATGAAAGAAATGATTGCGGATTAGAGGACTAACTTTCACCTCCAAGTTCAGGAGCCATTACTCAGCACGAGCACTGGTGAGACTACACTTGGATTATGTGTTCAGTTTCGATTGCTCTGTTACAGAAAGGATGTCATTAACGTGGACAGAGTGCACAGAAGATTTACAAGAATATTGCCAGGACTCGAGCCCTCAGTCATAGGGAGAGGATGGCAGGCTAGGGCCTCACTCTTTAATACGTACACTCAATGGCCACTTTATTAGGTACATCAGCTTGTTAATGCAGATATCTAATCAGCCAATCATCCGGCCGCACTCAATGCATAACAGCATGCAGACATGGTCAGGAGGTTCAGTTGCTGTTCAGACCAAACATCAGAATGGGGAAGAAATGTGATCTGAGTGACTTTGACTGTGGAATGATTGTTGGTGCCAGATGGGGTGGTTTGAGTATCTCAGAAACTGCTGATCTCCTGGGATTTTCACAAACAACAATCTCTAGAATTTACAAAAAGTGGTGTGAAAAAAATACCCGGGTTTTTGTTCTGTGAGCAAAAATGCCTTGTTAACGCAAGAGGTCAGAGGAGAATGGTCATACTAGATCAGATTGACAGAGAGGTGCCAGTACTCATAGAACCACACGTTACAACAGAGGTGTGCAGAAGCGCATCTCTGAATGCACAACATGTTCAACCTTGAAATGTTTGGGCTATGTTAGCTGAAGACCACGAACGTACACATATCTAACCCAATAAAGTGGCCATTGAGTGTAGGGCTGGAGGCATGCCCTTACAGAGGGCTATAAAATCACAAAGAGCATGGATAGGGGGAAGACACACAATCTTCTTCACAGGGAAGGGGCACTAAAATCTCGAGGCATATGTTTCAGTTGAGAGGGCCAAGTTTCTAGGACATGAAGGCACTGTGTTTAAGGAATGAGTTATGAACACAGCTTGGCATATCACAGAAATTAGCCCCATCTCTGTCTACACTTCTCACTGTCACAATAAAACAGCCCGCCCACCTACTCTCCTCCCAGCTACCACTGGCAGAAGATACAAAAGCCTGAAAGCATGTACCTCAGGCTCAGCTTCAATCCCGCTGTCTTCAGACTCGGATGGACCTCTTATAAGATAAGATGTACTCTTGACCTCACAATCTACCTTGTTATGTCCTTGTATTTTTTTCAGTAGCTTTTACATTTTATTCTGCATCATTATTGTTTTACCTTATTCTACCACAATACACTGTGGAGATTTGATCCGTATAAACATTGCAATTTAAAAAAAAAATTTAACTAGAGATACAGCACGGTAAATGGCCTTTCTGGCCCAAAAAGCCCCTGCAGACAAATTACACCCATGTGGCCAATATACCCACCAACCAGTATGTCTTTGGCATGTGGGAGGAAACCGGAGCACCTGGAGGAAACCCGTGGTCACAGGGAGAACGTACAAGGCCCTTACAGGCAGTGGTGGTAATTGAACCCAGGTCGCTGGTGCTGTATTTGCGTTATGCTAACCATTACGCCACCGTGCCTATCCTTACTCCAGCTCAGTGCGCTGTTAAATGATTTGATCTGTATAAACAGTATGCAAAGACAAGGGCTTCACTGTATTTTGGTACACATGACAATAATAAACCAATATCAATACCGAAACAAGCCGAATCTCCTTAACCTCCAGAGAAATGAAGCTTCTTCCTTGTAATTGTGAAATAGGTGATGCATATCTCTCACTGTCACAATTTCTGTGCATGGTTCCCTGATATAAAGCTCTGTTCGGAACAGGAAAATCAATGTTACTTGCAGCTCGATCGCTGAACACTGGCGTTCACAAGCATTCTGTGTACTGCAGGTCAGTATTCAACAAACATTCCTAGGGCAAGTGGCACACGGATGGCATACAGGAGTAAAGCTCTCTCTCTACTCTCAGAAGCTCAGGGACCTCGGCCTGCAAACCACCTTGTGCAGCTGGATCCTGGACTTCCTATCGGATCGCCGACAGGTGGTAAGGGCGGGCTCCTTCACCTCTGCCCCTCAACACTGGTGCCCACCAGGGTTGTGTTCTGTGTCCCCTTCTCTACTGCCTTTACACCCACGTCTGTACCACAACACACAGCTCCAATCTGCTGATCAAATTCGCAGAAGACATGATTTTGATTGGCCTTATCTCTAGCGGTGATGAGACAGCCTGACACAGTGGTGCCAGGATAACAACCTCTCCTTCAATGTCCAAAAACAAGAGAGCTGGTTGTGGATTGCAGCAGGAACGGAGTCAGGCTCGTCCCGATCAACATCAATGGGTCTGCAGTTGAGACGGTGGGTAGTTTCTCGGTATTCACATCTCCGATGATCTCACCTGGACTGTACACACCGGCTTTGTGGCAAAAAAACACAACAGCGTCTCTTCCACCTCAGGTGATTGAAGAAGTTTGGCATGGGCTCTCAAATCGGCAAGACCTTCGACAGGGAGCATCCTGACTGACCGTATCACCGCCTGGTACAGGAACTGTACCAACTTTGATTGCTGGGCACTGCAGGGAGTGGTATCGACAGCCCAGCGCATCTGTGGATGTGAACCTCCCTCCACTGAGGGCATTTATAGCAGCAGGTGCAGAAAGAAGGCCTGGAAGATCATCGGGGACACCAGTCACCCCAACCATAAACTGTTTCAGCTGTTTCTGTCTGGCAAACGGTACCCCAGCATTAAAGCCAGGACCAACAGGCTACGGGACAGCTTCTCTCTACAAGCCAGTAGACGTATAAACTCACATGTGTGTACATTGCAACGGAGTCATAACGCAAAGATTTTTACTCCTTCATGTTGTGGGATGGATTTAGGATTGAAATAAATTCTAATTCTAAATTTAAATTCTAGGGTGGCGCAGTGAAGTAACGGTTATCGCATTACAGTACCAGTGATCCAGGTTCAATTCCCCTGCTGTCTGTAAATTTATACACACAGTGGCCACTTTATTAGGAACCCCCTATACTGAATAAAGTGGCCATTGAGTGCATGTTCATGATCTTCTGCTGTGTAGCCCACCCGCTTCATGTTTTGACATGTTGTGCATTCAGAAACGTTCTTGTTGTTATTTGGGTTACTGTCGCCTTTCTGTCAGCTTCAACCAGTCTGGCCATTCTCCTCTGATCACTTTCATTAACGAGGTGTTTTTGTCCACAGAACTGACACTCACTGGATGTTTTCTTAATGTTTTTCACACCCTTTTCAATAAACGCTAGAGACTGTTGTGTGCAAAATCCCAGGAGATCAGCAGTTTCTGAGATGCTCAAATGTTAACGACTGGAACCAATGATCATTCCATAGCCAAAGTCACTGAGGTCACATATCTTCTCCATTCTGAATATATGTTCTCCACTAAATCTATTTCCTCCAGATGACTGGTTGAGTTCCTCTGTCGTCCCAAAGATGTACGGATTAGGGTTAACAAGTTGTGGACATGCTACGTTGCTGCCAGAAGCGTGATGCTGTTTGTGGGCTGTCCCCAGCTTCCCCCTCGGACTACGGAGATTGTTGATGCAAACAACGCATTTCACTGTGTGTTTTGCTGTTTCCGTGTACTTGTGTAAAATAAATCTAATTTTAATCTAGGGTAGGAACAGAGGCGAGGCAGGGTCAATGCAGAGGAGTCTGTGCCCGACAGCGACGAATGCACCGATGTTTAGCCGATTTAAGCGCCAGGCCAAATTGGAAAGGTCGGGTACAGGCTGAGTCAAGCAGGCGGGGCCCAGGCCCAAGAGCAAGGAACCAACCAATGTTGGGCTGATTTTGTAAAGTCAGGGTGTCGGGGCCGAGGGAGAGGAAAGGGCGAGTGTTCAGCTCACTGCTCGGCGAGGTTTACTCGTCTCTGCATTGAACTGAGCCTGTGGCTCCAATAACGGATTCCCGGACCGGCAGCAGTGATTACTGGCTTCGTGACTGTGAACTCACTTCCATGAACTTCAGCTCTGAATGATATTCGTTTATTTTTAGCGCTTGCAAAATTTGTTTTTTTCTGCACATTTGAGTTTTTGACAGTCTTTTTTAATAGATTCTATTGGGTTTCTTTGATTTGTGGTTGTCTGTAAGGAGACAAAGGTCTGCAAGGTTGTTTATAGAATACATACTTTGCTAATAAATGTACTTTGAACTTGAGAACTTTGAACGGTAAGAGGGAAGGAAAGATCAAGAGAGACAATGAGAAATAAGAGAGTTAGAGAGACTGAGATGGGAGAAAGTGAGAGGAAAGGTACAAATGCATTCTGATGTCAACGTAAATTATCATGGTAAAAACATGAAGTGTGAAAAAGCAATGAATCTCTGGAACTAATGACTGGGTGCTTCTAATCCACTGTGGAACTTCATCATCTTCCGACTAATAAGCTGCCGTCATGTTTTAATGCACTTCGTGAAGTATGAGGGATTGATTTTTCTGTTTTAAAGAGAATTTAATGTCGTGAAACCGTACACATTCATTCATTTAGAGGAACACTGTAGAACAGGCCCTTCTGGCTCAATGTGCCATGCTGCCCAGTGACCCAGCTATTTAACCCTAGCCTAATTGCAGGACAGTTTCCAACCTACTAACCGGGACGACCTTGGAATGTGGGAGGAAACCGGAGCACCTGGAGGAAACCCACTCGCTCACGGGGAGAAAGTACAAACTCCTTACAGACAGCACTAGAACTGAGCTCTGAGCTATAATGGCACTGCACTAACCGATACGGTGCCAACGGTGACAGTGAGAGACGAGTACGCATTTCCAAACAGAAGGGAGGCGTGCCAGTGTCTTTACTTTCTGAAGGTGTTAAGGAGTTTCAGTTTGTCACTGAAAACTCTAACAAACTTCTGTAGATGTAGTGTTGAAAGTGTCCTGATTAGCTGCATCATGGTCTGTAGGGCAATATGAACACGGAGGAATATAAAAAGCTGCAGAGAGAAGTGGATTCTGCCCAATAAATCGGCCGTGATGGAATGGCAGAGTAAACTCGATGGGCAAAGTGGCCTACAATGTCTTAGGTCTTAATACTTTGCACTAAAATGGACATTTTTTTTGTTCTAATTGTGCCCTTTCTTGCACTATTTATGGTTTTCTTTTAAATGCTCCTGAACTGAAGCCATGTACCTGTAATCCTGCTGGAACTGCACCTGTAGGATGTGGTTCAGGCAGACACATTAACAGCATTTAAAAGAATCTCAGGAAGGCAGATAGAGAGGAAAGGTTCCCATGGACAAATACCATTGCCGAGGGGACACAAGGATGGGAATTCCTGCTTTAGAGGGATATGGTCCAAATTCCGGCAAGTGGGACTTGCTGAGATGGGAATTGGGTGGAAGGTGCAAAAGCCTGAAGGCATGTACCACCAAGGTCAAGGATACCTTCCAGCCCGCTGTTGTCAGGACAGGATGGATTCTTGCCTTTGCATGCACAATCCTATCCTTGCACTTGTTGTTTGCTAGCACTGCACTTTCCCTTCAACTGTTACCCCAATTCTGCATCGTTACTGCATTACCTTGTTCTACCTCAATGCACTATGCCAAGAAATGATCTGTATGAAAGACAAGTTATCTTCATACCTTGGTTCAGTGGTCCTATTTAATATCAGAGCTTACAACCTGAAATTCTCACTCTCCGCAGACATCCACAAAACAGAAGATAAACCCAGAAATTGAATGACGGAAACATCAGAACCCCCCCAAAGCCCCCTCCCTCCCCATGCGCAAACAACAGCATAAGCACTGGCTCTCCCGCCTCCTACTTGCACCCTCCCCCACTACCACCATACAAGCAATAGCAAAGCCCCCAAAGACACTGTGATCTAGAGTCCATCATAAACTACATCCATCCCAACACTTCAGTGCCTCAGACAGGCTCTCGCCTGTGACAATAATAACCCAATTTACAAACGTGTCCAAAAATCAAACAAGTCAGTTAAGAGAAGGTCAATACTCTCTCACTATCACCATAGCCCCATGAGTGACCCAGTCATGCACAGTCATTTAGAAACATTGGCAATCGGTTCATTATTGTCACATGTACCAAGATATAGTGAAAAAATTTGCATGCTATCCAGACTGATCATGTTATAAATAAATACATTTAGTGGCCACTGTAGGTACATTAAATACACCTGTACACCTGCTTGGTAATGCAAATATCTGATCAGCCAATCATGAGGCAGCAACTCAATGCATAAGAGCAAGCAGACATGGTCCAAAGGTTCAGTTGATGTTCAGACCAAACATCAGAATGGGGAAGAAATGTGATCTGAGTGACTTTGACCGTGGAATGATTGTTGATTGCAGTTGGGGTTGTTTGAGAATCTCAGAAACTGCTGATCTCCTGAGATTTTCATGCAAAACACTCTAGAGCTTACGGAGCATGGTGTAAAAAACAAAAACAAAAAAATATCCAGTGAGCAGAAGGTCTAAGGGAAAAAGTGCATTGGTTCCAGACTGGCTCAAGTTGACAGGAAGGTGACAGTAACTTAAGTAACTATGTGTTACAACAGTGGTGCGCAGAAGAGCATCTCTGAATGTACAACACGTCGAACCTTGAAGTGGATGGGCTACAGCAGCAGAAGATCATGAACATACATTCAGTGGTCACTTTATTTAGTACAGAAGGCACTTAATAAAGTGACCACTGACTGTAGAGCTCTAATTTTTTAAAAATCATAATCAGGTGTATAATCACTGACATACTATGTGTCCTAAAATGTTTGTTTCACAATAAGTCATTTTTAAAAAGGTTCAAAATAAGTTTACGTATTATCAAAGTACATATATGTTACCATATATAATCTTGAGGTTCATTTCCTTGTGGGCATACTTAATAAACTGATAGAAAATTAACCGTAATAGAATCAATGAAAGGCTGCCCAACTAGTGCAAACAACCAGACGCAGAAGAATTATTTTGAGAAAATAACTTCTGGAAAATAACTTTTTGATTCCAAGATGGCGGTGCGATGCAGCTTGCAGCGGCCACTCCGGAGTTGATTATCTGTTATTTGTGAAGTGGGATGCCGTGCGCAATCATAATCGATTGAAAATGGACGTGGGAGCACGGAAGAACATCAGGAAATCTCCAGGAAGACCTTCTTCGTTGCTGCTGCTGCTGTGAGGTCCGGGACTCTGCTGGGAAGCACAGGCCCCCAGTCATTGGGGTCGCGTTGCTGATGGCCGTTGGTGGAGGCATCTTAATACACTCGGCAAAAGATGGTGCTCGGAGAAGCTGTGCCGGAGGGAATGGCCGTCGGCTTGGAGGTTTGATGGACTCGGAGTCCGCTGTGGTCAGGTCACTTTCGGTGTGTGCTGCGTCTGCCAGGCTGAGTCGGGCGGCGCCGTGTAAGTCCATAGCGGGGATATTCCCTGCTGCCACCGGCGTGGGATGGTGAGTCTGTTGGGACCCTGGGGACTTGTGGAAACTGTGTGGTGATTTCTTTCGAGCTTATAGTCTTTTAACATCTTTGGACTATTTTTACTGTGCCCATGGTCTGTTTTTTTTTATCAATTATGTTATTGTTTGCACTGTCGTAACTATGTGGTTTTGTTCAGGTCTTGTAGCTTTAGTTTTTGGTCTTGTTTTGTCTGGTGGTTTTGGAGCTCCTTTCCGGGGAACGCGTTAAGATGGTAGCGCGATATTAATACGCAGCAGCCTCTCCGGACTCTGGATTGGGGATTGCCAAACGTTACGTGGATTTTCTGGTGTAGTCTGTTTTGTCATATGCTTTTGTGATATCATTCTGGGGGAACGTTGTCTCATTTTTTAATTGCAGTGCATTTGTGGTTTCTAAATGACAATAAACTGAATCTGAATCTGAAAAAAAACCTTTGCAATATATTTCTTGAGAGCAATATACAGTGTGGGACTGTTATTAGCTGAATCATACATAAAGTTGTTCTTTTCAACCACACAGATTTCTGAAGTAATTAATCTGAGTTAATGAGACACTACACACATAAAATGAGCATCTCAGGGCATGAAAGGTTAGCAGTAACTATAATCTGTTGTAATATTTCATAATTCACTCAGTTTATGTTGCCAGCATTGGAGTTGCTGGCACATATTGTCAAATTCTCTGTGCGTCTTCTACTCTGGATCAGCTAAGAGCCAGCCACATTACAAACACAACAAAGTCAACAGATGCTGGAAATCCAAAGCAACACACACAAAATGCTGGAGGAACTCAGAATGTCAGGCAGTATCTAGGGAAATGAATAACGAGTTGACGTTTTAGGCTGAGCCCCTTTTTCAGGACTGGAAAGGAAGGGGGAAGATGCAGAATAAAAAGATGGGAAGAGGGGCAGGAGGCCAGCTGGAAGGTGATAGGTGAAGCAGGTGGGAGGGAAAGGTAAAGGGGTGCAGAAGGAGGAATCTGATAGGAGAGGAGAGTGGACTATTGGAGAAATGGAAGGTGGGGGGGGGGGGCACCAGGGGGAAGTGATAGGCAAGTGAGAAGAGGTAAATGGCCAGAATGGGGAACAGAAGAAGAGGGGTGGGGGAAGGATTTTTTTTACTATAAGGAGAAATTGAAATTCAAGCCATCAGGTTGGAGGCTACCTAGATGGAACATGGGGTGTTGCTCCTCCACCTTCAGGGTGGCTCTGTCTTGGCGCAAGAGTAGACCATGGACTGATATGTTGGAATGGGAATGGGAATAGGATTTGAAATATTTGGCCACTAGGAAGTTCTGTTTTTGGCAGATGGAGCCATGTTGTTGTCTCTGGAGTCCCAGGCTGTCTAGAGTCAGCACAGTTCCTTACCTGAGGGATGTCAGTTATCATACTCTCTTCTCGCTGCTGCCTACAGGAAGGAGGCCATAGGAGCCTTAGTCCCACACCACTAGGTTCAGGAACAGTTCAACCATCAGACTCCTGAACCAGTGTGGATAAATTCATTCACCCCAGCACTAAGTGGTTGGGAAGATGTTGGAGTCGATTGTTAAGGATGAGGTTATGGAGTACTTGGTGACACAGGACATGACAGGACAAAATCAGCATAGATTCCTTAAGGGAAAATCTTGCCTGACGAACTCATTGAGAAGATTACAAGAAGGATAGATAAAGGGGTTGCAGTGGATGTTGTATAGTTAGACTTTCAGAAGGCCTTTGACAAGGAGCCACACATGAGGCTGCTTACCAAGTTAAAAGCCTGTGGTATTACAGGAAAGTTACTGACATGGTTCAAGCATTGCCTGATTGGTAGAGGCAAAGAGTGGAAATAAAGGGTCCTTTACTGGTTGGCTGCCAGTGACCAGTGTTGTTCCACAGGGGTTGGTGTTGGGACCGCTTCTTTTTATACTGTATATAACTGATTTAGATGATGGAATGTATGGCTCTGTTTGTAGATATGAAGATTGGTGGAGTGGCTGGTAGTGTTGAGGAAACAGGGAGGCTGCAGAAGGACAGATGGATTAGGAGAATGGACTAGACAGTGACAAATGTAATACAGTGTTGGAAAATGCATGGTCATGCACTTTGGTAGAAGAAATAAGTGTGCAGGCTATTTTTTTAAATGGGAAGAAAACTCCAAAAACCTGAGGTGCAGAACACCCTAAAGGTTAACTTGCAGGTTGAGTCAGTGGTGAAGAAGGCAAATGCAATGTTAGCATTCATTTCAAGAGGTCTAGAATACAAGAGCAGGGATGTGACACTGAGGTGTCATAAGGCACTGGTGAGGCCTCACCTTGAGTATTGTGAAAAGATGTGCTAGCATTGGACAGGGTTCAGAGCAGGTTCACAAGAATGAATCTGGGATGAAAGGGTTATCGTATGAGGAACTTTTGATGGCTCTGGGTCTGTACTAACTGAAACCTATCGAATATTGAAAGGCCTAAACAGATGTGAAAAGGATGTTTCCTGTGGTGGGGAGTCTAGGACAAAAGGCTATAGCATTAGGGTGGAGGGGTTTCCATTTAAAACAGAGATGTGGAGAAATTTCTTGAGTCAGAAAGTGGTGAATTTGTTACTACAGGCAATTGTGGAGGCCAGGTCATTGGGTATATTTAAGTTAGAGACTGATAGATTCTTGGTCAGCCCTGGCATCAAAAGTTATGGGGAGAAGGCTGGGGAGTGGGGCTGAGGAGAGGGGACAAAGGATCAGCCATTATTGAAAGGTGAAGCAGACTTTCTGGTCCTATGCCTTACGGTCTATGGTCTAAACTGATTCCACAATTAATGGATGCACTTCCAGTGACTCTACAACTCATGTTCTCAATATTACTTATTAATTTATTATTAATGTTTTGATTTTCTTTTTTCTGTTGCATATTGTTTGTTTGTCCATCCTAGCTGACCTGCTGAAGAGTCTCAGCCTGTAACGTCAACTGTACTCTTTTCCACAGATGCTGCCTGGCCTGCATTTTGTGTGTGTCCCCCACCTTCTCACGTTCACTATGGACATTCAGTTTTCATCCACCTCCACTGCCCATTTAGAATGTCACAAGGTCTCCAGTTCTGATACAGGAGCTCAACTCAAAACATCAGCAAATACTTCGCGCCTCCCCCTCCCCAGATGCTGCTCAACCCACTGAGTTTCTCCAGCAGATTGCTTGTTGCTTCTCAGTCAATGGTGCATATGACTGACTACAGTTCATGTACAATAACCACTATCCCAGAGTTGCCTCTCAGTCAATGGTCCATGTATCTGTCCACAGTTCATGTACAATAACCACTATCCCAGAGTTGCTTCTCAGTCAATGGTCCATGTATCTATGTACAGTTCATGTACAATAACCACTATCCCAGAGTTGCCTCTCAGTCAATGGTCCATGTATCTGTCCACAGTTCATGTACAATAACCACTATCCCAGAGTTGCTTCTCAGTCAATGGTGCATATGACTGACTACAGTTCATGTACAATAAACACTATCCCAAAGTGGCTTCTCAGTCAATGGTCCATGTATCTGTCTACAGTTCATGTACAATAACCACTATCCCAGAGTTGCTTCTCAGTCAATGGTCCATGTATCTGTCTACAGGTCATGTACAATAAACACTACCCTACCTATTAATATAGCATTATTTGTTATATCTGGATGAAAACATACGTGAGAAAATTTTTAACTGGTTGCATCACCATCTGTTATGAAGGGACCACTGCAAGAGATCAGAAAAACCTTATGAAAGTTGTAAACTCAGACAACTCCATCATGGTTACTCACCTCCCAGGCATCTAGGACACTTTCAAAATATGATGCCTCATAAAAGCATCATCCATTGCTAAGGACCCCCATCACCCAGGACATGCCCTCTGCTCATTGCTACCATCAGGGAGGAGGTACAGGAGCCTGAAGACACACACTCAATGATTCAGTAACAGCTGCTTCCCCTCCTCCATCAGATATCTGAATGGACAATGAACCTATGGACACTAGCTTGTACTTTTCCCTCTTTTCACACCACTTATTTCATTTATTGTTATGATGTGCTTAATACTGTAACTCAAGTTTTTATTATTATGTATTGTAATGTCCTGCTGCCACAAAACAAATTTCACCACATACTCCGTGTTATTAACGAAGGGTCCTGACAAAGGGTCTCGGCCCAAAACGTCGACAGCGCTTCTCCCTATAGACGCTGCCTGGCCTGCTGTGTTCCACCAGCATTTTGTGTGTGTTGCTTGAACTTCCAGCATCTGCAGATTTCCTCGTGTTTCCTGATTCTGATTCTGTTTTTGCGCCAACATCCAACAGTCTGAGGATGTGCTGGGGCTGCCCGCATGCTTCTGGTGCCAATATAGCATGGCTAGAACGTACTACCTTACCTATACATCTTTGGAATGTGGGAGGGAACCGGAGCTCTCAGGGAAGAAAGACCCTAAGACCATAAGACAAAGGAGCAGAAATAGGCCATTTAGCCCATCGAGCCTGCTCCACCATTCAATCATGACTGATTTGTTTTTCCCCTCCTCTGCCCCACCCCCGGCCTTCACCTGGTAACATTTGGTGCCATGTCCAATCAAGAACCAATCAAGCTCTGCCTTATATACACCCAACAACCTGGCCTCCACGGCTGCCCGTAGTAACAAATTCCACAAATTCACCACCCTCAGCTATAGAAATGTCTCAATTTTAAATGGATGCCGCTCTATCCTGAGGCTGTGCCCTCTTGGTCTAGACTCCTCCATGATGGGCAACTTCCTTTCCACAGCTACTCTGTCTAGGCCTTTCAGCACTCAGAAGGTTTCATTGAGATCCCCCCTCATTCTTCTAAATTCCAGCAAGTACAGACCCAGAGCCATCAAGTGTTCCTCCTATGATAACCTTGTCATTCCCAGAATCACCCTTGTGAACCTCCTCTGAACCCTCTCCAATGCCAGCAGACTTTTCTAAGAAAAGGAGCCCAAAACTGTTCACATTTCTCAAGGTGAGGCCTCACCAGTGCCTTATAAAGCCTCAGCATCACATGCCTGCTCTGGTATTCTAGACCTCTTGAAATGAATGCTAACATTGCATTTGCCTTCCTCACCACTGACTCCACGTGCAGACAGCGGCAGAAATAGAAGCCTGGCGCTGTAAAACTTTACACTACCCCCTACACTAGTACCATGTCATCCTCTGACAGGCTGATGCTGGCAGGCAGCATTGAAGTGCAATCTGTGGCAGCCTTCATTGCATTCTCTCAACTTGGGAAACTTACTAAAGCCATTAAGAGTTAAATGGGTGGCGGAATGGAGATATTTCTCCAAAAGAAAATGTAAAGCACCCCTTCCCTTCACTAGCCTGCAGGTCACCCTTGGGCAAGGTGTAGCATCTGCCCAGCCCCCCCGATCATGGACATGGGAATATGATCACCTACATCATACATATGGCACGTAAAGAACGAACGTACATCAAAACATCGAAACAATCAGAGAACGGGCTTGAGAAGGATAATAAATTATCCATGATTGAATGGCAGAGCAGACTCCATGGGCCAAATGGCCTAATTCTGCTCCTGTATCTTATAATCTTTTGGTATTAATCTACCCATGTAATGAAGACAAATGGAGACACAAGAGAATCTGCAGTTGTTGGAAATCTTGCACAACGTACACTAAATGCTGGAGAAACTCAGGAGGTCAGGCAGCATCTCTAAATGGAAATGAAGAGTCAACATTTTGGATGAAAACCCTTAATCTTAAGAAGAATTGGATCAGCCCATGATTGAATGGCGAAGCAGACTCGATGGGCTGAATGGCCTACTTCTGCTCCTATATCTTATGGTCTAATCTGGAATGGACTCACAAAAGTCCTGTCCTGATGAAGGGTTTCAGCCTAAAATGTTAACTGCAACCCCACAGTTGCTTTCTGACCTGCTGAGTTCCTCCAGCATTTTATGTTTGTTGCTTATGAAGACAAATTTGCAAGGTCCTTATTTAAAAGCTTTGTAAAGTCCTTGAATATTTCCTTTGGGACTTTATTATGTTTATAAAGTTTATAAACCTGTTTATCACTTAAACTTTCTAGAATATGTTTTGGAATCTGTTCACTACTCTTTCTTTGTAAACTCTCAAATTAACTTTTTCTATCCATTCCATAAATCTTCTGGATTGTTAACCGGGTATTCTTCCTGAAGTTTGCCAGAGTGACAGGAAGGTTCGGGAATTTGCATTTCCTTTATCTGCTTTGAGATGGGCAGGATTCGAGGTTCACAGAAGTGATTAGCTGCCAACAAGAGATATGAGGCTCCCTGCTTGCAAACACCATGACACAGCTTGCTGAGCGAGCAAAGAACATCTTCTTGGGAGAGGAAGCAGTGAGGAAATTAACCTCATCACTGCAGGGAGACCACAAAATAAAAGGCAGTAATTATAAATCAGAAAGACACATCGCTGCCTTAAACATTGAAATTAATTTAGCATATCTGACACTGCAATTTGAATCACTTAATTTTTTTTGATGCCTAAGGATGCTTCTTGAAAGAGCATCCAATCAAATCTAGCTCCATGGTCTATAATCCTGCTTGTTACAATACTATCTAAATAGAACATGCCTTTTTCATCTTCACTACAATTTCAGACTTGCGTTCCAAGCTCCAGATGAAATATGTTATTCCTCAACTCCATCATAAGGAGTTACAGGAGCAGTATTTAGTCCATTCAACTGACTGAGTCTGTTCATTTTCCATTTTTCTTTGAAAATCTCCCCATTCTCCTGCCTTCCCCTATAACATTAACTCCCACTCCTTTAACAAACAGGAATTTCTGCCTGAAGGACATCAAAAAAGTTGACCTCCACAGTCCTTTGTGGCAGTGAATTCCACAGAAGAAATTTCTCATCTCAGTTCTCGAATCATAGAACATAGAAATCTACTGCACATTGCAGGCACTTCAGCCCACAACGTTGTGCCAACTGTGTAACTTACTCGAGAAGCTGCCTAGAATTACCCTACTGCATAGCCTCTAAGCTCTATTTAAGAGCCTCTTAAAAGACTCAATTGTATCTGTCTCTACCACTGTAGCTGGCAGTCCATTCCACACATTCACCACTCTCTGTGTGAAAAACTTACCCCTGACATCTCCTCTGTACCTACTTCCAAGCACCTTAAAACTCTGCTCCCTCATGTTAGCCATTTCAGCCCTGGGAAGAAGCCTCTGACTATCCACACAGTCAATGCCTCTCATCATCTGATACACCTCTATCAAGTCACTTCTCATCCTCTGTCACTCCAAGGAGAAAAGGCCGAGTTCACTCAACCTGTTCTCATAAGGCATGCTCCACAGTCCAGGCAACATCCTTGTAAATCCAAGAACGTATTGAAGCAGCGGGGCCCGGGTCCGAGAGTGTATCGAAGCAGCGGGGCCCGGGTCCGAGACCGTATCGAAGCAGCGGGACCTGGGTCCAAGACCGTATCGAAGCAGCGGGGCCCGGGGACCGGGTCCGGATTGAAGCAGCGGGGCCTGGGTCCGAGACCGTATCGAAGCAGCGGGGCCTGGGTCTGAGACCATATCGAAGCAGCGGGGCCCGGGTCTGAGAGCGTATCGAAGCAGCGGGGCCCGGGTCCGAGACCGTATCGAAGCAGCGGGGCCCGGGTCCGAGTCCGTATCGAAGCAGCGGGGCCTGGATCTGAGACCATATCGAAGCAGCGGGGCCCGGGTCCGAGAGCGTATCGAAGCAGCGGGGCCCGGGTCCGAGACCGTATCGAAGCAGCGGGGCCCGGGTCCGAGACCGTATCGAAGCAGCGGGGCCCGGGTCTGAGACCGTATCGAAGCAGCAAGGCCCGGGTCCGAGACCGTATCGAAGCAGCGGGGCCCGGGTCCGAGACCGTATCGAAGCAGCGGGGCCCGGGTCCGAGAGCGTATCGAAGCAGCGGGGCCCGGGTCCGAGAGCGTATCGAAGCAGCGGGGCCCGGGGACCGGGTCCGGGTTCTGCGCTGAACTGAGGCTGTGGCCTGCAATGAACGACTCCTGGATCCACTGCAGAGATGACTGGTTTTGTGGCTGTGGGTTCACTTTCGATTCTGAGTGTCATTTGCTTACTTTTTATTGTTTAAATGATTTGGGTTTTCTTGCACATTGAGTGTTTGATAGTCTTTTTTAATAAGTTCTATTGAGTTTCATTGTTTTGTGGCTATCTGTAAGAAGACAAATCTCAAGGTTGTATATAGTATACATACTCTGATAATAAATGAACATTGTTGCAGTTTGGGGATAGATTAAAAGAAGGCAATTTGCATTCTTGTCCACATTGGTTGTTGGTCAGTCTTTACTAAGATTATACGGCATAGGAGCACAAAAATAGGCCATTCAGCCCATTGTGTCCACACTGCCTTTTGATCACGGCTGATTTATTAACCCTATCAATCCCATTTTCCTGCCTTATCCCTGTAACCTCTGATGCTCAGACTAACCAAGAACCTATCAATCATGAATGCACACTCAGTGGCCACTTTATTAGGCACAGGAGGTACCTAATAAAATGGCTACCTAGTGTAAACTATTCTCAACTTTTACACGAAAAGGTACAAATAGAACAAAAAACAACAAAGCCCACTTTAATGCAAGTGGTCAAAGTAGTCATAGTGTTACGAGACTGAGTGGTTCGAATTGTGCAGGTTGGTTCAAGAAACGAATGGTTGAAGGGTAATAGCTGTTCCTGAACCTGGTGGTGTGGGACCTCAGGCTTCTGTGCCTCCTGTCGGATGGGAGTTGTGAGAAGAGAGCATGGCTCAGGTGGTGGGAATCTTTGTTGATGGACGTTGCCTCCTGAGGCAGTGCCTCATGTAGATACTACAACCGTTGGGGAGGGCTGTGCCCGTGATGAATTGGGCCGAGTCCATTGCTCTCTGCAGCTTCTTAATTGCTCTCCTGTGCATTCAAATTGCCATTCCAGACCATGATGCAACCAGTCAGGATACTTTCAAGAAGTTTGCTAATGTTGAAGACAAGCCAAAATCTCTTAACCTTCTGAAAACTAAAGATGCTGGCATGCTTTGCTTATGTGTTGGGCCACCGATCTTAAACTTTGACTGAGAGCAAGACTTGTATAGAGTACTTGCAGAAACTCTTTGTTTTTATCTCTCATACTATAAAACACAGGGGCACAATTAGGCCATCCAGCCCAACGAGTCTGTTCCGCCATTCCATCACAGCTGACTAATTATTCCTCTTAACCCCGTTCTCCTGCCTTCTCCATGTAAACGTTGATGCCCTTACTAGAAGACTGGTTGACTAGCAGAAGGCAGAAAGTGGTAATAATGGGTCTTTTCTGCTTGGCTGCCGGTGAATAGTGGTGTCCAGCAGCGGTATCGGGACAGTTTCTCTTCACGTTATATGTCAATGATTTCGATGACAGAATTAATGGCTTTGTGAAATTTACAGACAATATGAAGATAGGTGGAGGGGCAGGTAGTGCTGAGGAAGTAGAGAGGCTACTGTAGGACTTGGACTGATTTGGAGATTGGGCAAAGAAGTGGCAAATAAAATACAGTGCAGGGAAGGGAAGTGTATGGTCATGCACTTTGGAAGGAGCAATAGAGGTCACATGGGGAGATAGTACAAAAATCTGAGGTACAAATGGTCTGTGGAATCCTCTTGCAGGATTCCCTAAAGGTTAACTTGCAGGATGAGTCTGTGGTGAAGGCAAATACAATGGTAGCAGAATATAAAAGCAAGTGTGTAATGCTGAGGCTTTATAAGGCATTGGTCAGACTGCACTGAAACACATGATAATAAGTTCTTGATCAGTCAGGGTGTCCAAGGTTTTGGAGAGAGAGCAGGAGAATGGGGTTGAGAGGGATAATAAATCAGGATTGAAAGATGATGGGTAGGGCCTCTGTAATTCCCTCCAATATTTCCTTTAATAGCTCGGGATATTTTATCTAAGCTCCAGGGAATAAAATCCTAACCTATTCAACATTTCCCTATAACTCAGGTCCTCAAGGCTTGACAACATCCTTTGAAACTTTCTCTGTACTCATTCAATCTTATTGACATCATTCCTGTAGGTAGGTGACAAATCCACACACAATGCTCCAAAAGCGGCCCCAGCAACTTTTTATACAACTTCAACAAAACATCCCATCTCCTGTACTCAATACTTTGACTTATGAAGGCCAACGTACCAAAAGCTTCCTTTACAACCACATCTACCTGTGCCACCACTTTCAATTAACTATGTGTCTGTATGCCCTACCGTTTACTGTGCATGTCCTAAGCTGTTTTATCATCCCAAAGTGATACACCTCACAATTCTCTGCATTAAATTCCATCCGCCATTTTCCAGTCCATTTTCCCAGCTGCTCCAGATCCTGCCACAAACTTTGATCATTTTTCTCGTTGTCCACTACACCCCATTGTTCATGTCATCTGATCCAGTTTGCCACATTATCATTCAGTCACCTGAAAATTAAGCCCCCTTGTTTTAACCATTTCTGCAGCGTATCAGAGAAAGAATCAGTGGTTCAAGGATCCTGGAGACCTGCAGCAACATACACAAGGTGCTGGAGGACCAAGGAAATGAACCGGGCCCTGATCCTAATGAACAGTCTCAGCCCAAAATGTCAACTGTCTATTTCCTCTTCATAGATATTACCTGACCCACTGAGTTCCTCCAGCACTTCAATGCTTTGTGCACGTGTTTGTGTGTGTGTGTGCGTGTGTAAAGAATCAGTGATTCTCAGATGAGGAGGCACCTCTCAGCTCGTAGTGAAAGTTCTACATGACATTTGTCAAAGCCTTGTCTCTAAATTTCTAATGTGCTATGTTACAACAGGCAGGAACAATTGCAATCACCAGACAGCAATTTCTAGGTCGAAAATACTTTCTGAATTCATAATTAATGAGGCACTTTCTCTTCTAAAGGCTTCATGGTTATAGCCAGAGGCAGGCTCTAGCTCACTGGCATTAATAATCTGGGGATAAGATGAGATTGGACATACTTTGATAAAATAAGAGACTGTAAGGCATTGGAGCAGACTCAGGCCATTCAGCCTATCCAGTCTGCTCCATCCCGGCTGATATACTATCCCTCTTGACCCCATTCTCCTGCCTTCTCCCCAACCTCGGACACCCTGACAGATCAAGAACCTACCAATCTCCACTTTAAATATACTCAATGACTTGGCCTCCACATCCACCAATACAATGAATTCCACAGATTCACCACCCTCTGGAAAAAGGAATTCCTCCTTACCTCTGTTCTAATGAGTGATCCATCTATCCTGAGGCTGCTGAATCCCTTGAATCACTGACTCTTTCTCTGGTCCTAGATACCACCACTGTTGGAACCATCCTCTCCACATTCAATCCATGTAGGCCTTTCAATATTTCAATGTTTCATTAAGAAACCTCTCCCCACTATTCACTATGCTGTGTGGCCTGCTGCGTTCCACCAGCACTTTGTGTGTTGCTTGAACTTCCAGCATCTGCAGAGTTCCTCGTGTCCACTATTCTTCTAAACTCCATTGGGTGCAGACCCACAGCTATCAAATGCTCCTTATATGTTAACTTTTGCATTCCTGGAATCAGTCTCATGAACCTCCTCTAGACCCTCTCCAATGTCAGCACGTCCTTTCTGAGGGATCGGAATTCACTCAGAATGCCAATAGGGCCAGCGTAAGGAGGCTACAGCCCTTCTCCTACCAAACCTCAACTGAGTCAAATGTGGGTTGTGCTGTCTTTACGACAGTTATTTAGTTTATAATATTTTCGCTTAGTAATTCATTCAATAGTATTTTCTAGTTAGAATTAGAAGTGTTTAAAGTGTATTCATTGCATGTAAAATATATCGGCATGCGATGACGTCACATCCGGTTTCGCCGCGTCTTGTGGGAAAACACCGGTTTGAAATTAGCGCGAGGGTGGGGGCTTTCCACGAGGCTCACCTGAGCAGAAGCAGTTTTGCAGGCATGAGAAATCACAGTGAGAGCAACGCTGTAAGTTAATAGATAATCGATATATTGAACTAAGATGTTAATGCCGATCCTGTTAGAAGTAACGACGGTAGATAATGTTTATGCTTTCGTTAGTTAAAGAGTCGCGGATAGTTTGCATGGAAGTGTATTTAAAGTAGTCAATGGAGCAGGTAAACTCTCCCTGTATACTGCACCTTAGTGTAATGTAGTTATAGTCACCTTTGCAAGTATTTACACTTGAAATGTGATATTAAGGAAGGAACAAATACTGTATCAATCTTGTATTGTTTTATCAACAGTTTTCACCATATGTTAATGTGAAGAGTGAACAGTAAATGGTTAATCTTACTGCGATCTGGTTTGCATTGGCTGTGGTTTATCCGGACGTTAAATTTGGCGTTTCGTTACACCCGAAGGAGAACGTTACAGTGAAAAAGCGGCATTATCAGGTGTTTCAAGTGCTGCAATGTCAGCTCAATCCAGCATCAAGTCGACGCCGCCCAGCGACAAGGGCGGTAAACCGACATCAAGTAAGCCCACCCGGGCGTTATCAGGTGTTCCAAGTGCTGCAATGTCAGCTCGATCCGGGATCAAGTCGATGGCGCCCAGCGACAAGGGCAGTAGAACGACATCAAGTAAGTTCACACAGGCAAGAGCCAAGGCAGAAGCCGCCAAGGTGCGACTGCATTACGCCAAACAAGAAGCAGTTTTGAAAATGAAACTGGCCACCAAAGAAGCCGAAAAGGCCGCCAGAGAAGCCGAAACCCAGTTGGAAATGGCAAAAATATCGACAGAGTTGCAAGTGCTGCAGCTGGAAGGAGAAGGAGAAGCTGCCATGGTGGAAGCAGAGTACATAGAAGAAGCTGAAGGGTCGCGTGATCTGACCGAAACAAGTTCTGCTTTAGAAAGGACCAGACTGGAACGCACGAGCGACTATGTACAATATCAAGCAGACAGGCAGGCTCGTCTCCCCTCTCCATACCTATTCGATAACTTCCCCAGCTACGAGGAAGAGAATTTACCCTCGCGGCCCCGTGATGAAGTCAAGAATGAAAGAGCTGACAACCGATATACTTTGACACCAAAGTTACAAAGTTCGATGCGAAGAGACGCGGAGGTTGAATCCAGGATGGCAAATTCCATGAGAAACGTGCGTTCTCAGTCATATAGGCGCCAACGTACTTCTCCAGCCCGCATGCCGCTTGCAGCAGATCCCACGCTGCAGTATTTAGCACGACGGGATCTCGTCACTTCGGGACTGTACCAGTTTGACGATAAACCCGAAAATTACCGCGCTTGGCTCTCCACATTCACCAACGTGATTGACGGGGTCCAGCTCAGTGCAACCCAAAGGTTGGACCTTATGGCGAAATGGCTGGGGAAAGAATCACGCGACCAGGTGAGACGCATGCGTTCAGTGTACATCAACAAACCTGAGCTAGCCTTAAGCGAAGCGTGGGAGAGACTTTGGGAGAGATATGGGGCCCCCGACATTATTGAAGCGGCGCTATATCGACGTCTGGAAAACTTTCCTAAGGTGTCAGCCAAAGATCACTTTAAGTTAAGAGAATTCGGAGATTTACTCATGGAGATCCAAGGCGCCAAAGAAGATGGCTATTCAGCTGGTCTAGTATTCCTAGATACTCCATCCGGGATTAGACCAATTGTGGACAAACTTCCATTTGGGCTGCAGGACAAGTGGCTGACTGTTGCCTCAGAGTACAAGGAAGACCACGATGGTCGATTTCCTCCCTTTAAGCACCTCACTAGGTTTGTGTGCAAGGAGGCGAAGAGGCGAAACGACCCTAGCCTTGTAGGTCCAGGAAGCAGTTCGATTTACACCAAGCCAGGCAGATCCGTTTCGAATGTTTTCAACATTGATAAACCCGTGTCAGTGCTCAAGACCGAAGCCCTTACGACTAACAACGACCCTGGCAAGTATTGTCCATTGCATAACAAACCTCACCCCCTGAAAGCATGCAGAATGTTTAGGGAAAAACCCCTTGAAGAGAGGACGGCTCTTCTCAAGGAGAAAAGAATATGTTTTAGATGCTGTTCCTCAACCTCTCACCTCGCCAGAGAGTGTACGATCGCCGTGAAGTGTCCGGAATGTGGCAGCCCAGATCACGTCGAGGCCATGCATCCCGACCTGTCACCACAAACCGACAGCGCTCCTTCACCCCCACAACAGGACGGCGGGGAGGGAGAGGCTCACTCTAGGTCAATAGCTGTCAGCACGAACTGTACAGAAGTTTGCGGTCAAGCTCAGTCAAGTCGTTCTTGTTCCAAGATCTGCCTCACTAAGGTGTACCCTAAAGGAGCCAAAGACAAGGCCATCAAAGCCTATGTGATTCTGGACGATCAGAGCAATCGTTCACTAGTCAGTCCAGAGTTCTTTAAATTGTTCAACATTGAGAGTGAGCGGTTCCCATACTACCTCAAAACTTGCTCAGGCAACATGGAAACCCAAGGAAGGAAGGCAGAAGGCATCCAGATCGAGTCCCTGGATGGTAAAGTCGTCATCTGTCTCCCTCCGCTCTTAGAGTGCAATGAAATCATGAATAACCGCGCTGGGATCCCGACACCAAGTGCGGTGCTACACCAGCCGCATCTCCACCACATCGCCAAACACATCCCAGAACTGGATCCGAAAGCGGAAATACTCCTGCTATTAGGAAGAGATGTTATCCAGGTACACAAGGTTAGGCAGCAGATCAATGGACCACTCAACGCCCCCTTCGCGCAACGTCTGGATCTGGGCTGGGTGGTGATAGGAGAGGTGTGTCTCGGTGACGTACACAAACCGATGGTTAACACACTCAAGACCAATGTGCTAGAGAGTGGCCGCCATTCAATCTTTCAACCCTGCCCGAGTGTCCCGTGCATCAAGGAAGCACAACAAGGCGTTAACAAGCGCGAGGCAAGCGACGAGTCGCTGGGCCAGTCAGTCTTCGCTCTAACGAAGTATGACAACAAACTTGCACAATCAGCTCAAGATACCATTTCTTTAAAAACCAAAGACACCAAGGTCTTCAGAGATGAAGCAAATAATGGGGTTGCCCCATTGCCTATCAGAGAACCACGCCAGCGCTCACCAGATAACAAAGAGCAGGCAGTCAAACGGTTCACGTCCTTACGGAAAACCCGGAAAAGGAAACCCGAGATGCAGCAACGCACCCGATTGGCCCACGAGGTACTGTGCACCCTAATGGCAGAGGTCACAGCCATTATAAACGCCACTCCTACCTGTGTCTTCTGACCCAGAAAACCCCTTCATACTTTCGCCATCAACGCTCCTTACGCAGAAGGCAGGAGCACCTCCTCCACCAGGAGACTTTTCAGACAAGGATTTGTACACAAAGCAATGGAGACAAGTCCAGGCTCTGGCAAATCAGTTTTGGTCCCGCTGGAGACAGGAATATCTACACTCGTTGCAACAGAGACAAAAGTGGACAGAACCCCGAAGGAATCTTCAAGTTGAAGACTTAGTCCTGCTCAGGGACAAGCAAGCCACCCGCAACAGCTGGCCAATGGCCAGAATCACTGCTACATTCCCTAGCGAGGATGGACATGTCAGGAAGATCGAATTGAAGACTACCGACCAAGGCGATGTGAAAATTTACCAAGGGCCAGTTACAGAAGTTATTCTACTTCTACCCAATGACTGATTAAGAGACTAAGTTTTGTACTCTGCTCATTGTGACCTTACGAAGGTCAAGCGGGGAGTGTGCTGTCTTTACGACAGTTATTTAGTTTATAATATTTTCGCTTAGTAATTCATTCAATAGTATTTTCTAGTTAGAATTAGAAGTGTTTAAAGTGTATTCATTGCATGTAAAATATATCGGCATGCGATGACGTCACATCCGGTTTCGCCGCGTCTTGTGGGAAAACACCGGTTTGAAATTAGCGCGAGGGTGGGGGCTTTCCACGAGGCTCACCTGAGCAGAAGCAGTTTTGCAGGCATGAGAAATCACAGTGAGAGCAACGCTGTAAGTTAATAGATAATCGATATATTGAACTAAGATGTTAATGCCGATCCTGTTAGAAGTAACGACGGTAGATAATGTTTATGCTTTCGTTAGTTAAAGAGTCGCGGATAGTTTGCATGGAAGTGTATTTAAAGTAGTCAATGGAGCAGGTAAACTCTCCCTGTATACTGCACCTTAGTGTAATGTAGTTATAGTCACCTTTGCAAGTATTTACACTTGAAATGTGATATTAAGGAAGGAACAAATACTGTATCAATCTTGTATTGTTTTATCAACAGTTTTCACCATATGTTAATGTGAAGAGTGAACAGTAAATGGTTAATCTTACTGCGATCTGGTTTGCATTGGCTGTGGTTTATCCGGACGTTAAATTCGGCGTTTCGTTACACCCGAAGGAGAACGTTACATGGGTGTTCAAAGATATTGACAAATTCCTGTCAAGTCAGGGGATCTTGCATTACAAATAGCAATCCTGTCATTCATTTAGGAACACTCTAAAAAGCTTTTCAAATTCAAACCTGCTCCTTCAGAATCAAAATAATATTCATTACCTGTCACTTGGATTAAGTGAAATTTGTTTATTTCTCAAGATAGTATATGGTATGAAGAACCTAAAGGCAGATAGTTATCTAAATGGAGATAAGGTGAATGGAATACAGAGAACGGAATGCAAAAGTATCAGGAAAACTAATGAGGAGACTAATATTCCCTGAGTGGATACTTTATCAGGTTCCAAACCTGGCTGGAGGAGGGCTAGCAACCCCACCCTGAAAAAACCCAGAGCTACAGAAACACCAACAGAGGCTCCAAAGGCCTCACCCCTGACAGAGGAAGAACCTTCGAAGACGGTCGATATCTGGGGACAACTTGAAAGACGGGCCCAAGACAGAGAACTCTGGCGATCTGCCATCAGAGGCCTATGCCCCAGTAGGGGGTGATAGGGGTAAGTAAGTAAGAAAGCGATAATGAGAAGTTGGACTAACTTGGGTTGCTTTCTCTGGAACGGTGGAAAATGAGGGAAGATCTGGAACAAGTTTATAAGATTATGAGAGGCACAGACCAAGGGGTGAAATGTCTAATACCAGCGGGAATGCACTTAAGATGGGAGGGGGAAATTTCAAAAGGAGATGTGAGGGGCAGGTTTTTTTTACACAGAGAGTGGTGGGTGCCTGGAATGTGGTGGTGCTGGAGGCAGATACATGAGGGGAATTTAAGAGATGTTTAGATGGGCACATAAATATCAGAAACAGATTCAGAATCAGGTTTAATACCACTGGTATTTGTTGTCAAATTTGTTATGCAGTAGCAGGATATTTCAATACATAATAATAAAAAAATTAAATTACAATAAGAAATATAATTTTCAAAAATGAATTACATGGTACACAAAAGAGAGCAAGATAAGGGAAAAATGTTGAGGTAGTGTTCATGGGTTCAATGTCCATTCAGATATCTAATGGTGGAGGGGCAGAAGCTGTTCCTGAATCATTGAGCGCATGCCTTCAGGCTCCTGTATCTCCTGCCTGGGGGTAGCAATGAGAAGAGGGCATGTCCTGGGTGATGGGGGTCCTTAATTATGGTTGCCAGCTTTTTAGGCACCACCCTTTGAAGATGTCCTCAACGCTGGGGAGGCTAGTGCCCGTGATGGAGCTGCCAGATGTTACAACTTTCAGCAGCTTTTTGTGAAGCTGGCACCTTATCTGGAAGTCAAGGTCGAAAGGTCATCGTATTTGTTGAGCTCACTGTGGCAGCCTGGGGGAGACTTCGATCCAGTCAGGGTTCGAAACCGATGGCAAATGAAACGGTAGCATCGTACGTACGCAGGACATGGTCGAGAGAGGCCGAGGCTATCGGCCTGAAAACAAACCCACGTGATGGAGAAGGTTATTGAGGATGTGTGCAAGTACTTAAACTGGCAAATGGATGAATTATACTGAAACAAATCACTGTGGCTTCAGCTCCTACAACTTTTAAAGGGCAAAACGGTTGCCATGACTACCTGACTTGGATCCGTTAATGTTTCTAACACTTTACACACTAGCGCATCACCCACACACATCTGATAATTTTACTCCATTTCGACACTCAGTCATTCAAGCAGATTTCACCACATATTCCAGTGATATTAAACTTGCTGCTGATTCTGAAGCAGTGAATCACTGCTCAGGGATTATCAGACCAATCTGTGTGCAGTTCTGGTCACCTATGTACCGGCAGGAAAGATAGCAGTAAGATTGAAAGAGTGCAGGCCTCATTGCTGCTGTATTCCCATTCCGAAATGCCAGTCCATGGCTGTTCTACTACCGTGATTCGGGTTGCAGGAGCAGCACCTTAATTTCTATCTGGGCAGCCTTCAACCTGGTGGCATGAACATTGATTTCTCTAACTTCTGGTAATTGCCACCCTCCTCCTCTCCTGGTCTCACCCATCACCTACCCCCTTGTACCTCTTCCTCCCTCCCCCCCAATTTCTACTCTGACTTCCCTTTTCTCTTTCCAGTTCTGATGAAGGGTCTTGGTCCACAACATCGACTGTTTACTGTTTTCCACAGAGGCTGCCTGGCCTGCTGAGTTCCTCCATCATTTTGTGTGTGTTACTTTGGATCTCTAGCGTCTGCGGACTTCCTCCTGTTATTGCTCAGTGTGAATCTGATCAAGTCGCTGGGAAAGAAATGTACCGAAGAAGAAAGAATAAATAATTATTTATAAAGAATAAAGAATAATCACGCAAGCCTGAGACTCTGGTGCTCAAATATTCACCAGGGGCATTGGAGAAGTGAAGCTGCTTACGAAGCGTATAGTTTAATGACTGTCTGGGAGTTCACTAGCCTGACAATGGTAAACTAGACAGATTGGTTTGTGCTGCGAGGTAACTATTACAGTGAAGAAGTCTGTAAACTAACTAACAAACCCTCTAGACATCCCAGGTCAGTGAAAGATGGATTTTCCACATCCCTGAGTCGTAGAGCTACATCACAGACAGAGGCCTTTCAGCTCACCGAATCAGCGCTGAACTATTACCCTGCACCCGGGCCATAGGCATCCATACCCCTCCCATCCATGTACCTATCCAAATTTCTCTTAAATGTTAAAATCAATCCCACATCCACCACCTGCTCTGGCTGCTCGTTCCACTCTCTCACCACCCTCTGAGCAAAGAATTCCCCCTCCTGTTCCCCTTAAACATTTCACCTTTCCCCTGAAACCTATGACACCTCTAGATTATGCTAACATGAAATTCCATAACTTCTATGATCAAAGTGTACTCCCAAAATAGCAATTACAATTATTCAATCTTCTGAATTCACAGTTGAACAACTTTCTTAATGGTTCCCAAACTAAGGAAAAATGCAAAATAACACACAAGATAAATTTCCTCATAGACTTCCTGCCAATTAGACAATAAGACCATAAGACATGGGAGCAGAAATAGGCCATTTGGCCCATCAAGTGGGCTTCATCATTCCATCGTGGCTGATTTCAGTACTGTGCAACTCTTAGGCACACATATATAGCTAGGATGCTCAACATTTTGCACAGTACTGTACTAATTTTACGTACTGCACTGTACTGCTGCCACGTCAAAACAAATTTCATGGCATATGTGAGTGATGATAAACCTGATTCTGATATGGGTCTCTATTGTGGGCTGAGAGTGGGAAGAGGGCAGGGAGAGGGGAATCACGGTTCGACAAAGGGGAAGGGAGAGAGGAGGGAACAGGAAGCACCAGAGAGAAATTCTGTAATGATCAATAAACCAATTGTTTGGAATTGAATTGCCTTCTCCAGTGTCTTAGGGCTGGAAGTGTCTGCGCCTGCATCGCACCCCACCCCTGGCACTCCTTCTCTGCCATCTGTCCCACACCGCTTCCGTGGCCCTCCACCCTCACCATTCCCACCATCCTTTGCTTCCGCCAGATACACAAACTCGCTCTCCACATTGACAAATACAGTACCGTGCAAACTCTGAGGCACCATAGCCATGTATATGTTCCTAAGACATTTGCACTCTACTGCATTACCCCTCTCAGCCCCATTCTCTTGCCTCCTCCCTATGACCTTTGACACCCTGGCTAATCAAGAGTCAGCAGTCCTCAGCTTTAAATATACTCAATGACTTGGCCTCCACAGCTGTCTATGGCAATAAATTCCATAGATTTTACTACCCTCTGGTTAAAGAAATTCCTCCTCATCTCTGTTCTAATGGGATGTTCATCTATTCTGAGGCTGTGCCCACTAGTTCTAGACTCCCCACTATTGGAAGCATACTCTCCATATCCACTCTATATAGGCCTTTCAATATTTCATAAGTTTCTATACCAACCTCATCCATTCTTCTAAACTCCAGCCAGTACAGGCCCAGAACTTGGGCGTCTTGTGCAAGAAATTAGGGAAATATGCACTCAATGGCCATCTTATTAGGTCCCAAGCCTGGCTGTGAAAGGAGGAGGGCTGAGCACAGGGCCAGCAACCCCATCCCGTAAAAACGCAGAGCTACAGAAACACCAACAGAGGCCCCAAAGATCTCAAGCCTGAGAGAGGAAGAATCTTTGAAGACGGGCTACACCTGGGGACAACTTGAAAGACTGGCCCAGGACAGAGAACTCTGGCCATCTGCCATCAGTGGCCTGTGCCCCAGTAGGGGTGAAATGCTCAAGTAAGAAAGCTCTAATGACAGATCGGGCAAACTTGGGTTGCCTTCTCTCGAATGGTGGATATTGAAGAGGATTACAGGATTATGAGAGGCAAAGACAGAGTACACAGTATTTTTTTCTAAGGGTTGAAATGTTTAATACCTGAGTGTATGCATTGAAGATTGGGGGAGGGGGAATTTCAAAAGGGATGAGAGGGCCAAATATTTTTTTTACACCGAGAGTGGTGGGTGTCTAGAATATGATGCCTGGGGTGGTGGTACAGGCAGATGCATTTGGCACTTTTAAAGTGATGTTTAGATAGGCTCATGAATGTCAGAAACAGATTCTGAATCAGGCTCAATATTGCAAACACGAGGAAATCTGCAGATGCTGGAAATTCAAGCAACACACACAAAATGCTGGTGGAATGCAGCAGGCCAGGCAGCATCTATAAGGAGAAGCGCTGTCAACGTTTCAGGCCGAGACCCTTCGTCAGGACTAACTGAAAGAAGAGTTAGTAAGAGATTTGAAAGGGGGAGAGGGAGATCCGAACTGATAGGGGAAGACAGGAGGGGGAGGGATGAAGCTAAGAGCTGGGAAGTTGATTGGCAAAAGGGATACAATGCTGGAGAAGGGAGAGGATCATGGGACGGAAGGCCTTGGAAGAAAGAAAGGGGGAGGGGTTTAATATCACTGGCATTTGTTTTGCAGTAGCAGGATATTTCAATACAGAATAATAAAAAATTACAATAAGAAATATATTTTTAATAAAACAAAGTGCAAAAACAGAGCAAAAGAGAGAAAATGTTGAGGTAGTGTATGTGGTTTCAACATCCATTCGAAATCTGATGGTAGTGGGTAAGAAGCTGTTCCTAATATGCTGAATGTGTGTCTCCAGACTGGTACTTGCTTGATGGTGACAATGAGGAGAGGGCATGTCCTGGGTGATGGGGGTCCTTAATGATGGTTGCCAGTTTTTTAGGCACCACCTTTTGAAGATGTCCTCAACACTAGTGCCCGTGATGGAGCTGCCAGCTGAGTTCACAACTTTCAGCAGCTTTTTGTGAAGTTGGCACCTTATCTGGAAGTCAAGGTCGAAAGGTCATCGTATTTGTTGAGCTCACTGTGGCAGCCTGGGGGAGACTTCGATCCAGTCAGAGTTCGAAACCGATGGCAAATGAAATGGTAGCATCGTACGTACGCAGGACGCAGTCGAGAGAGGCCGAGGCTATCGGCCTGAAAACAAACCCACGTGATGGAGAAGGTTATTGAGGATGTGTGCAAGTATTTAAACTGGTAAATGGATGAATTATACTGAAACAAATCACTGTGGCTTCAGCTCCTACAACTTTTAAAGGGCAAAACGGTTGCCATGACTACCTGACTTGGATCCGTTAATGTTTCTAACACTTTACACATTAGCGCATCACCCACACACATCTGATAATTTTACTCCATTTCGACACTCAGTCATTCAAGCAGATTTCACCACATATTCCAGTGATATTAAACTTGCTGCTGATTCTGAAGCAGTGAATCACTGCTCAGGGATTATCAGACCAATCTGTGTGCAGTTCTGGTCACCTACGTACCGGCAGGAAAGATAGCAGTAAGATTGAAAGAGTGCAGAGTAAACTTGCAAGCATTTTGCAGGGACTTGAGCGGAGTTATCAGGAAAGGTTTAAAAGGTCAGGACTTCATTCTGTTGAACTTAGGAGAGCAAAGGGAGATTTCATAAAGGTATACAAAATTATGAGGGGCATAGACAGGGTGAATGCAAGGAGGCTTTTTCCACTCAGGTTGGGTGAAACGAGAACTGGAGAACATAGGTAAAGGGTGAAAGGTGAAATGTTTAGGATGAACTTCTCACTCTGAGAGCGGTGAGAGTGTGGAATGAGGTGTCAGTACAAATGGTGGACGTGGGCTTGATATCAATGTTTAAGAGAAGTTTGGATAGGTACATGGTTGGGAGGGGTGTGCAGGGCTGTGGTCCCAGTGCAGGTCGATGGGTCGTTGGGAATAACAATTCATCATGTTTCTCTGCACAGTGACCTTTGACTCTAATTACATTGTCAGCCCTGTTTAAGGACATTTTGAGTCTCTGGGAAATCTAAGTCAGATCAAGAATGGACACTGGGTTCCCTTTCCTTGAAGTGCATCACTGAACAAGTCAAGATTTTACCAGAATCTAGCATCTCTTGCAGCAGACTGCAACCAGCAGAAACAATTATGTACTGAATTCCAGTTTACAATTCACCACCGTGCCTGAACACGCACGAACCAGTGGCATGCTGTGGTACCACTAACTGAATGGGCAGAACAAGTACAATGAGCTACAGGTACAATGGGTGGTATCGCAAATAAAGACGGGTAGAAGTACAGGATTCTATAGGTTCCTAGAGTGTAAGAGATTGAGGGGATATTGACAGAGGTATGCAAAATGATGAGGGATATAGATAGCAAACATGAAGAAATCTGCAGATGCTGGAAATTCAAACAACAACACACACAAAATGCTGGTGGAACACAGCAGGCCAGGCAGCATCTATAGGGAGAAGTGATGTCGACGTTTCAGGCCGAGACCCATCGTCAGGACTTCGTCGACAGCGCTTCTCCCTGTAGATGCTGCCTGGCCTGCTGTGTTCCACCAGCATTTTGTGAGGGATATAGATAGGGCATTTTCCACTGAGATTGCGTGAGACTAGAACTAGAGGTTATGGGTTAAGGGTGAAATGTGAAAAGTTTACAGGGAACATTGGGGGAAACTTCTTCACATCGAGGGTGGTGAGAGTGTGGAACGAGCTGCGAGTGGAAGTGGTGGATTTGGGTTCAATTTCAACATTTAGGAGGAGTTAAATGCTGGAGGAGGAGCTTAGGAGAGACAGTGGCGCTTAATGGCGACTCCTTTGCTTGTACCTTCGGAAGCAGCTCAAGTCATATCTTCAATATCTCTATTTTTCCCTTTCAGGGTTCTTTTGAAGACCCTGACCCGGATTTACACGCTGACTTCGGTTCTTTGCGGGAATGGGACCCGCTCTCGGGGGTTTCAGGACTGGCCGTTATTCAATATACCAAGGATGCGGCCTAGGAGATCAGCGCGCCTTCGGAGTCCCGGGGTTTCCTGGCACTGGAGATGGGCGGACCGAAGGTCAGTGCCTCTGCGGGAAATTGGTGTGTCATGAGAGATGGAAGGTCGAAAGCGTTGAGCTGGCTGCTGGCTGTGTGCCCAGAGACCCGAGGTCTTTGGGCACAGAGCTCGGAAAAAGCAACGCAACGGACTTTTAACATCGTAAACCAGCGAGTTGTTTGTCATGTCTCCCCTCTCGCTGTGAAATGGGGACACCGCTTTTTCCCTTATCAGGGAGAGAGTTAGAGCCTGGTTTGTCGAATACCAGTAGTCTTTGGGGTACTGCAAGTCTGTGTCTTTATTGATGCTTTGCTGCAAGCTGGAGTGAGTGCTGGGTGGAGGGCGCCGATGCTTTTTAGCCAGTGGAGGAGGGGGGATCGTTGCTTAGCTGCTGGGAGGGGGGAGCTGGGGGAGCTGGGGGGTTCTAACATTTAACTGTCATTCGTTCTTTGGGGCACTCTTGTTTTCTTGGGTGTTTGTGATTAAAAAGCATGTCAGGATGTATATTTTGCTGACATTAAATGTACCTTTGAAGCTTGGATAGGCACATGGGTGGGAACAGTATGGAGGGCTGTGGTCTGGATGCAGGTCAATGGGACTTGGCAGATTAATAGTTCGGCATGGAATAGGTGAGTCGTAGGGCTTGTTTCTGTGTGGCAGAGTTATGTGACTCTAGGAAAAAGATAGAGAGCTTAGTGACAACCTCTCCCTCAATGCCAGCCAAACAAAAGAGCTGATCACTGACTTCAGAAAGGATTGATGAACAGACTCCTGTTAACATCAATGATGCTGAGGGTGAGAGGGCTGAGAGTCTCCTGCTCCTAGGCGTGAACATCATCAGCAGACTGTCCTGGTCCAACCACCTTGTTATCACAACCAGAAAAGCTCACCGATGTCTCCACTTCCTCAGGAGGCTGAAGAAATTCACCAACGTCCCGTCAACTCTTACTGACATTCCTGTCTTCACTGACAACTGACACAACAGTGGCGTGCAGAAGCATCTCGGAACACACAATGCATCGAAGCTTGAAGTGGATGGGCTACAGCAGCAGAAGACCACGAACATGCACCCAGTGAGCGCTTTATAAGGTACAATGAAATGGCCACTGACAGTACACACTGGGGATATACACACACGTACCCAGACAGACATACACATGCACCGTATGCTAAGAGAGAACTGGGGTCACTGCCATAACTGAGCTCTGCTGAAACTACAAGACATTTCCACCGAAGAGTGAGCAGTCTTTACTCAGCATCAACGTCCCCTCAAATACTTTTGTAGAGCTGCGTGGACCAATCACTGTGCTGAGCAGGAAATTGTTACGCGGCCTGAGAACCGCTCAGCACCTTAACAAAACACATAAAAGAAAACCGCAGCTGCACGGGCGCATTTCAATGACGGTGTGGTGACACGTCAACACAGCTTAGAGGGAACCGTGAACTCCATCAATCTGATCAAGCCGCTGGAGAGGAAATGTACCAAGCAGAAAGAATACATAATTATTCGGCCCATCTAATCGGTGCTGAACTATTAATCTGCCTGGTCCCATTGACCTGCACCTGGACCATGGGCATCCATACGCCTCCCATCCATGTTCCTATCCAAATTTGTCTTAAATGTTGAAATCAAGCCCACATCCACTATTTGCTCTGGCAGCTCGTTCCACTCCCTCACCACCTTCGAAGTGAAGAAGTTGCCCCTCGTGTTCCCCTTAAATATTTCACCTTTCGCCCTTAACCCATGACCTCTAGATGGTGCTAACAAGAGAGATTCCAGAACTTCTACGATCAAAGTCTACACCCAAAATAGTAGTTACAATCATTCAATTTTCTGAATTCAGAATTCAAAATCCAACAACATTCTTAATAGAAACATAGAAAACCTAGAGCACAATACAGGCCCTTCGGCCCACAAAGTTGTGCTGAACATGTCCCTACCTTAGAAATTACCAGGCTTACCTATAGCCCTCTATTTTTCTAAGCTCCATGTACCTCTCCAAAAGTCTCTTAAAGACCCTATCTTATCCGCCTCCACCACCGTCACCGGCAGCCCATTCCACGCATTCACCACTCTCTGAGTAAAAAACTTACCCCTGACATCTCCTCTGTACCTACTCCCCGGCACCTTAAACCTGTACCATCTTTAGGCAACCATTTCAGCCCTGGGAGAAAGCCTCTGACTGACTCTCTTGGTTCCCAGGCTGAGGAAAAACACAAAATAAACGGAAGATCAATGTCTTAATGAGTTTCCTGTCAATTAGACCACAAGGCATAGGAGGAGAATAAGGCCATTTGGCCCATCAAGTCTGTTCCACCGTTCAATCTTGACTGACTTATTATCCCTTTCAGTCCCATTCCGCAAGAGCCTACCAAACTCCGCTTTAAATGTACCCAATGATTTGGCCTGCACAGCCATCTGTCGTAATGAATTCCACAGATTCACCACCCTCTGGCTAAAGAAATTGTTCCTTGTATCTGTTCTAAATGGAACAATGCTAGCACATCTTTTCTTAGCTAAGAAGCCCAAAACTGCTCCCGTTACTCCAAGCGCAGTCCGACCAATGCCTTTTAAAGCCTCAGCATTACAGCCTTGCTTTTATAGTCCTCTTGAAATGAACGCTAACATTGCATTTGTCTTCCTCACTGGCGATTCAGTCTGCAAGTTAACCTTCAGGGAATCCTGCATGAGGACTCCCAAGTGCCTCTGCACCTTTGATTTTGGAAGCTTCCCCTGTTTAGAAAACAGCCCACACCTTCATTCCTTCTACCGAAGTACATGACCATGCAATTCCCCGAACCATATTCCATCTGCCACTTCTTCACCCATTCTCCCAATCTAAGTCCTTCTGCAGATACCCTACCTCGTCAACACAACCTACCCCCACCTATCTCATATTGTTCGCAAGGCTGGCCAAAAAGCCATCAAATCCTTCATCCAAGTCATTGATACGCCACGAATGAGATAGATCACCTGCGGTTTCGTCCAGTCAGCTGCAGGTTCCTGGCTGAAGGGAGTGGTAACGAAGACTTTAACACTCACCGAGTTGTAGAGGATACCTTCGCCATTCATGGCCACATAGAGGCCAGACTTCACACCTTGTATTGCCACGACCCGCAGACCCACGGGAATCAGGTTGAACAGAGCTGGAGAAAGACAAAACCATTTAGAAATGGGGCAGCCAGCTATTCTTGGCATCTGATTCCAGATCCAAGATTGTTTAATGTCATTTCCAGTACACAATGTAAAGGAGAAGAAATAATTGTTACTCCAGATCCGATGCAGCATAAAAAAATAAGATAAAGATCACAATAATAAAAAAGACACAATAAATATAAATACATAAAATAGCTTATATACATAGATTGATTGTCTGTCCATAAACTGACACTAGGCACAGGAGTGTCTGTACATAAGGTGACTGATGGGAAATGATAAAGTAGTGGTGATTGGGGGTGTGGAGGGGTGGGTTAGAGGGTGGAGGTGCTGATCAGCCTTACTGCTCAAGTCTGGTGTTCCTGTCGTGGACGTTACGTAGCCTCCTCCGTGATGGGGGTGGGACAGAAAGTCCATGAGATGGATGGGTGTTATCTTTGCTGATGTTACTGGCCTTTTCTTGGTACAGTTCTGCATTTCTGTGCTTGATGGTGGGTATTATCAACACCACACTCTGAGGGTCACTGGCCTTTGCAGTGCAAGCGACCAAGGTTCAATTCCCACCATGTCTGTAAGGAGTTTGGACATTCTGTGACCACGCAGGTTTCCTCGGGGTGCTCCATTTGCATCAATGCCGAACAGTCTGATTGTGCTCGGCAGCCCGCAAGAGTCACTCTACTCCTCACACTGACACAGCATGCCCATGACTTACTAACTACAGCTCCGTACGTTTTTGGAATATGGGAGGAAACTGGAGCACCTGGAGAAAACCCATGTGGCCACGGGGAGAACATACAAACTCCAGCGTTCGTTTGTTTCACAGCAGTGGGAATTGAACCCCGTGACTGGTGATCGCTGGCACATTCTCAAGCTAAAGAATCACTTCATCATAAGCCCATCAGAGTTCCAGTGGCCACTTTATTATGTACACCCACAACATCTGCTCCAGCAGCCCATCCACTTCAAAGTTCAAGGGTTCTGCATTCAGAGATGCTGTTCTGCACTCCACTGTTGTAACATGTGGTTATTTGAGTTACTGTCACCTTCTCGTCAGCTTGAACCAGTCTGGCCATTCTCCTCTGACCTTACATTAACAAAGAACTTTCACGCACAGAACTGCCAGTCACTGGATGTTTCTTTGTTTTTCACACCATTCTCTGTAAATTCCAGATACTGTTGTGTGTGAAAATCCCAGGAGATCAGCAGTTTCTGAGATACTCAAACCACCCCATCTGGCACCAACAATCATTCCACAGTCAAAGTCACTTAGATCACATTTCTTCTTCATTCTGACATTTTATCTGAACAACAACTGAACCTCTTGACCATGTCTGCATGCTTTTATGCATTGAGTTGCTGCCACATGATTGGCTGATTAAATATTTGCATTAATGAGCAGGTGTCCAGGTGTATCTAATAAAGTGGCTGCTGAGTGTATATAGCACATAAAGTGACCACAAGGAACTTCAAAGCATTTCACTGCTAGTTAATTACTTTTGGACTGCAGCCAGGTCACAGAAACATTAACAGAAGATTCTTTAGATGCAGGAAATCCGGAGTAACACAGACAGACTGCTGGCTTCTTCCCCCTTCCTTTCCAGTCCTGTTGACGTGTGCTGGCCCAAAATATCGGCTCTTTATTCCTCTCTACAGATGCTATCTCATCTGCAGAGTTTCTTCAGCATTTTGCGTGTTGCTGATAGAAACATTAACTAATTTGGACACAACAAAAAAAGCAGTGACAGTTTTTGGTGACGTTAATTGGGTTGATGGATTCTGGCCGAGGACACTGGGGAGGATGCAGCTCCACTTTGACAGGATCTGTTCTGGGATCCTTGTTTTTGTGATGTCCATAAACAACTTGGATGAGTAAGTGGGCAAGTGAGTTAGTAAGCTTGCAGATGACACAAGGGTTTGTGGTGTTGTGGATAGCTTAGAAGGGTGTCTGACGTAGGTTACCATAGGATGCAGAGCTGGGCTGAGAAGTGGCAGGTGGACCTCAATCCAGAAAAGTGTGAAGTGATTCACTTTGGAAAGCTGAATTTGAAGGCAGAGTACAGGATTAAAGGCACAATTATTAGCAGTGTGGAGGAACAGAGGAATGTTGAGTTCCACATGAGTTGCTGCACAAGCTGATAGGGTAGTTACGAAGGCCCCTGAGGTGTTGGCTTTCGTTAATCGGGGGGATTGAGTTCAAGAGCTGCAAGGTAACGTTGCAGCTCTATAAAATGCTATTCTTAGCCAATGTAGTGGAAAAAGCCTGATGCATTTAGCCTATCAATATCCCTCATAATTTTATATACCTTCATTAAATCTCATCTCATTCTCCTGCACTCAGGGAATAAAGTCCTAGCTTATTCAATCTTTCTCTATAACCCAGGTCTTCAATTCAGACAGCATCTAAGGAGGGAAATACACAGTCCACATTTTAGACCAGATGAGGCCTTTCATTAGAGCTGATAGACAGCAAGAGGCGAAGAAGGGGAAGAGATCCAGGTCTTCGCTGAGGATTGTCACCTTGTTATGGTGGAGAAGCTTGTATGTTGCTGTGATTCCAAGAGCAATGCTGTCTGGAGCACAGTCACCTGGAGTTTAGCTCTTGGTTAGGTCACTCATGATGGTAAGGTCAAAGGGGAGGTTTTAGAAAAAGATCGATCCATAACCTCAGCAGTGGAGCTGGCGGATGTTGGTGACGCATCACAACGGCAGTGAAGGCGGAGGGAGGCTACAGCAGTGAAGGGCCCCCCAGTTGCCTGGCATTCCATGCCACTGGACCCTGGCCCCAATCTGATGAAGACCATGTGGTGGCTGCCCGTTCATCAGCCTCTCCACGTTAAACAAGGTCACACATAGGCACCCTCCATGAAGGAAATTCACTTAAACAGAATATGTGATCCTGGAAAGGGCTCTGTAGCTGCCAGAAGACCCACCACAGGTAGTGCATCATCCTCGACTCGAGTGATAGCCCTCATACTGGTGGATGCAGGGGCTGGGGAGTGACAGATGGGCTAAGGAGGGGAGAGTGGAAATGATGGAGGAGCACTGGGATGTGTTACGTAGAAGTGGCTGAAGATGATGAAGTCTGATAGGATGATGGAACATGAGTCAAGGGAGTGAAGTGGGGAAGAGTGTCTGGGCTTTGGGGAGGTGGAGAGGGTGGGTGTAGGGGGAAAGTGATAGGATAACGGTGGCCAGTGGAATCAGGAGGAGAGAGAAAAAAGTAGAGAGGGAGCAGTTAAAGATTTTTAAATTATTGTTATTTGCCACAAGAATATCAAACATACAGTGAAATGTGAGGTTTTGTGTCAATGACCAACGCAGTCCAAGGATGTGCTGGGGGCAGCCCACAAGTGGCCAAGCCTCCGGCGCCAACATTGCATTCCTACAGCTGACTAATGCTAACCCGTACATATCTCTGATGTGGCAGGAAACTGGGGCGCCCGAAGGAAATCCATGTGGTTCCAGGGAGAACGTACAAACTCCTTATAGGACAGCGGTGGGAATTGAAATCTGATCGGTGTTTGCTGGCACTGTAAAGCACTACCGTTAGCACTGCAGTTAGTAGAAGTTTGAGAATGTAACGTCATGCCACCAGTTTGGATATTGCTCAGGTGCAATATGGGGCGTTGTTCCTCTATTTCATTTGAGGTCATTAAGGATGCATTGAAAAAGGATTTAAGAACACTACAACACAGTAACACTTGGCCCACGATGTTGTGCCAACCTTGTAACCTACTCTAAGATCAGACTAATCCTCCCGCCCCAGGTAAACCTCCACCTTTCTATCGTCTGTGTGCCTATCTTAAACGTCCCTTATGTATGTGCCTCTACCACCATCCCATGAGTGTATTCCAAATACCCACCACTCTCTCTTTAAAGAAACATTCTCCCCACTTCTTCTTTGAACTTACCCCCTCTCATTTTAAATGCATGCCCTCTGGTTTTGGATATTTCAACCTTAGATACTGTCTGTCTACTGTATGCCTCTTATAAAACCCCATCAGAATTGGGTTTAAAATAGCACTACCACATGCCATCAATTTGCTGTGTTGTGGCAGCAGTATGGTGCAATACACAATTTTACAAAACTATACATTACTCTAATATAAAAATTTGAATTAAGTAAGTAGTGCAAGAGAGAGGGAAAAAAGTATGAGGTAGATAACGCTCCCTCTCATTGCTTTTTACAGCTGCGTGGATCAACCATGGCTGAGCAGGAAATTTTTACACAGCCTGAACACTATGGTATTTTAAACGTAGTTTTTGGAATATGCATACTATGAATATTTAGAATGAAAATGGAAAAATCACATTCTTGTGATTTTATTTATTAATTGAAAGGTATAATGAAATACAGCAAAGAAAATCTTTCACATTCTGTAAACTTTTTCTCATCTGTCTATTCCAGTTGTGCAGGCTATGTGCGCGGGAGCATTTCAGTTATCGCGTGGCCGCGCACCCACGCAGCCGAGGGAACAGTGAAAATAGTGTATGCTGGTTCATTGTCCAGTCTGATCTCCCCTCAACCTCTGCTGCTCTACAGAAAACAACCCGAGTTTGTCCAACCTCTCATTACAACACATGCCTTCGTATTAGATATTCATTCTGGGTCAACTGATTTCTAAAATAAGTACAAGCATGCTGCCATCAATTGAACAATTTTGGATTCTCACACAAGTTTCTGGCAAAGGCACAAACAGTTTTTATGCTAGTTAAATTTCTCCCAACTCCAATTAAATTTGGGGTCATGACAACGAAGCAGGAACAGCTGGAGTCCCAAACATCCTGGGGAAAGCTGCTGGCATTGACACTTGGCAAATCGCATCCCATAGATCTGCACGAGTATAAGGTTGGCCGGCCTGTTCGAGAAGATAAGTGGCATTAAATCTGTTGTCACGGCACAATCTTATCAGTGCTGGCCAGACACATAGAGAGTGGAAGTGAAAACTGCCTTCCAGCCTTTTAATTGCATCCGTAATTAATGATGGGGTTCCTGTACCACTTGGAGCGCTAATCTAATTATACGCCATTCACTTTCAAACAAAGCGGATGGTTACCGCCTCCTGTCCTTTCTCAGCACAATCAGAACATACCACCACTGGGCAAAATTGCAAATTAACTCATTAGCACAGTTTGGAATTGCTGCATAAATTTGCCTGTTTAATGAGGTGGGGATTTGTGGATCTTTTATAGAGCAGCAAACTACTCTTTAATAAGGAACTGGCAAAGTCTGCAGTCTAAGAACAGATGACTATTAATCTGCTTAAATACACTCAGTCGCCACTTCAGGTATCTCCTTCACATAACAGAGTGGCCACAGAATGAATGGAAGCTCGTGGCCTTCTGCAGAAGCTCATCCACTTCAAGGTTCAACATGGAGAGATACTTTTCTGCTGGTCACTGTTAACCACCACAATGTCTGGTTATTTCAGTTACTGTCACCGTGAACCAGTCTGGCCATTCTCCTCTGACCTCCCTTTATAACAAGGTCTTTTACATAAGATCATCAGGCCATTTGCCAACTGAGTCTGCTCCGCCGTTCAATCATGGCTGATTCATTTTTCCCTTCCTCAGACCCATTCCCTGGCTTCCTCCATGTAACATTTGATGCTGTGTCCAATCAAGACCTATGAAGCTCTGCCTTAAGTACACCCATCGACTGGGCCTCCGGAGTTGCCTGTGGTAATAAGTTCCACAGATTTACCATCTTCTGGCTAAAGAAATTTCTCTGCATTTCTGTTTTATATGGACATCACTCTATCTTGAGGCTGTGTCCTCTTGTCTAGACTCCACCATCATGGGAAATATTCTTTCCACATCTACTCTGTCTATGCCTTTCAACATTTGAAAGGTTTCAATGAGATCCCTCCTCATCCTTCTAAATTCCAGCGAGTACAGACGCAGAGCCATTAAATGTTCCTCGTATGATAACCCTTTCATTCCTGGAATCATCCTTGTGAACCTCCTCTGAACCCTCTCCAAAGCCAGCACATCTTTTTTTAGCCGTGAAGCCCAGAATTGCTCACAATACTCAAGGTGAGGCCTCACCAGTGCCTTTGAAAGCATTAGCATCACATCCCTGCTCTTGTATTCTAGTCCTCTTGAAATGAATGCTAACATTGCATTTGCCTTCCTCACCACTGACTTTACCTGCAAGTTAACATTCAGGGTGTTCTGCACAAGGACTCCCAAGCCACTCCGCATCTCAGATTTTTGGATTTTCTCCCTGTTTAGAAAATAATCTGCACATTCATTTCTGCTACCGATGTGCATCACAATGCATTTTCCAACATTGTATTTCATTCGCCACTTTCTTGCCCATTCTCCTAATCTGTCTAAGTCCTTCTGCAGACTACCTTTTTCCTGGACACTACCTGCCCCTCCACCAATCTTTGTATCATCTGCAAACTTGGCAACAAAGCCACCTATTCCATCATTGAAATCATTGATATACAACATTGAAAAGAAGTGGTCCCAACAATGACCCCTGGGAAACGCCACTAGTCACTGGCAGCCAATTCAATTTTCACCCACAGAACTGCCACCCACTGGATGTTTTTTTTTGCTTTTCACACCATTCTCTGTAAACTCGTGAGGCTGTTGTACAAGAAAGGAGATCAATAATTCATGAAATACTCAAACCACCCCATCTGGCACCAACAATTCAACAAAGTCACCTAGATCACATTTCTTCTCCATTCTGACATTTGGTCTGAACAACAACTGAACCTCTTGACCATGTCTGCGTGCTTTTTACGCACTGTTGCTACCACGTGATTGTCTGATTAGATATCTGCATTAACAAGCAGGTGTACAGGTGTTCCTAATAAAATACCACCGCGTGTACAAGATATCAATTAGACTGAAAGAGTGTACAGAAAATTTACAAGGATGTTGCTGAGTTATAGACCTGAGTTATAGAGAGAGGTTGAATGTGTTTGGACTGCATTCCCTCGAGCATAGGAGAATGAGGGGAGATTTGTTAGAGGTATATGATACAAAGAGGATATAATACCATAGGATATAGGTGCAGAATTAGGCCATTCCCAGTCCATTGAGTCTGCTCACCCATTCCATCATGGCTGATTTATTACCCCTCTCAATCCCATTCTCCTTCCTTCTCCCCATAATCTTTGACACACTGAGTAATCATGAAACCTATCAACCTCCACTTTAAATATATCCAATGACTTGGCCTCCACAGCTGTCTATGGCAATAAATTCCACAGATTCACTAGGCTCTGAATTAAAAAGTTCTTGCTCATCTCTGTTTTAAGTGGATGTCCCTCTAATCTGAGGCTGTGGCATCTGGTCCTAGACTCTTCCACTGTAGGAAATGTCCTCTCCACATCCATCTCTCTCTATGCCTTTCGATATTTGATGGGTTTCAATAAGACCCCCCCCCCCAAACTTCTAAACTCCAGTGAGTACAGGCCCAGAGCAATCAAACACTCCCCATACATTAACCCTTTCATTCCCAGAATCATTCTTGTTAACCTCCTCTGGATCTTTCCAATGCCAGATAAGGGGCCCAAAACTGTTCACAATACACCAAGTATGATTTAACTAGTGCTTCCTAAACCCTGAGCATTACATGCTTGCTTTTATATTCCAGCCCTCATGAAACAAATGCTATCATTGCACTTTCCCCCCTCACCACCGACTCACCCTGCAAGTTAACCTTCAGGGAATCCTGCACAAGGACTCCCAAGACCCTTAGCGCATCTGATTTTTTTGAATTTTCTCCCCGTTTAGAAAATAGTCTCTGCCTCTACTCCTTCTAACAAAGTGCAAGACCTTACATTTCCCTACACTATATTCCACCTGACACTTCTTTGCCCATTCTGCAAATCTGTCTAATCCCTTCTGCAGACTCCCTGTTTCCTCGATACTACCTGCCCCTCCCTCCACCTACTTTGGTATCATCTGCAAACTTGGCCACAAAGCCATCAATATTATCATCCAAATCATTACATGTAACATGAAAAGAATTGGTCCCAATACTGACCCGTGCAGAACACCACAAGTCAGCAGCAGCCAACCAGAATGTTATACCCACTATTTCCCTCCTGCCAGTGAGCTAACCTACCATCCATACCAGTATCTTTCCTGTAATACAACGTGCTCTCAACTCGTTAAGCCACTTCACATGAGGCACCTTGTCAAAGGCCTTCTGAAAATCCAAATAAACAACCTTCTTCGGCTATCCAGCTTGTTCTTTCCTCAAAGAATACCAGCAGATCTGTCAGGCAAGATTTTTCGCTTGACTGCACCTTGGGTGTAACGATCTGCCTGTACATCCTATCAATCAACCCCTCAGCCTCCCGAACACACAGTGGAAGTGGTGGACACCGGTTTGATTTCAACACTTAAGAGGGATTTGGATGGGAACATAGATGGGAGGCGTAGGGAGGGCTATGGTCCGGGTGCAGGCTGATGGGACTAGGCAGAATAATAGTTCAGCATGCACTAGATGGTCGAATTCACCACTTCTGCTGGCAGCTCAGTCCACCCTCTGAGTGATTACGTTCCTCCTCATAGTCCCCTTAAATATTTCAACTTTCACCCATAACCTATGACCTCTAGTGCTTGTCCCCACCCAACCCTCAAGGGAGAAGCTTGCATTTACCCTATCGTTTCCTCGTTCATTGTGTTCTGTCGTATGACGTGGATGATCGTGCTCTTTCCAAGACCATAATAGTTCTTGGCAAATTCTTCTACGGATGTGGTTTGCCATTTTCTGCTTCATGGCAGTGTCTTTATAGGATGGATGACCCCAGAAATTACCAGTGCTCTTCAGAGATCATCTGCCTGCCAGCCTAAATTATCTGTATCCCTCATAGATTCGTTTGGATGGCACGATATCGTAGTGGTTGGCATTACTCAATTAAAGCGCCAGTCAGCTGAGTTCCGTTCCGCTGCTGTCTGTAAAGTCTTTGTACACTCCACACTGTGCCTGTGTGTGTTTCCTCCAGTTGCTCTAGTTTCCTCCCAAATTCCAGATGTAGGGATTCGAATTATTGAGTTTTGGGCATGCTACATTGGCGCCAGAATTTAGCCCCCAACATATCCTTGGACAGTGTTGGTCACTGACAAGAACAACACCATTTCACTCGATGTTTCCATGTACCGTAGGTGTGGCAAATGAAACTAGTCCCTTCCTAAAACTTTTCTTTTTACATTGCTATGGCACCAGAATGTTCAGTCGCAGCTTGAAGAGCACAGTATGAATCCCTGTACACTGACAGCAGCACTGCTGTTGTGCTGAAAGGTGCGTGGGCGTTTCTGTCTCAACTCCGGCGCAGGCGTGTCTTCATGATCGGAGGAGTGCAAGCAATCACACTCTCCTGGGAGAAGGATTCCGAAAAACTGCTAAAGCTGTCTGCAACACGGCGGGGTGGGGGAGGGGGGAACCCCGTACTCGTTACAAGTACAAAACCAGACAGCAAACCTGCTGGCAACTAAAGTTTCACCCTGTGTTGCGCCTCGCCTGAGAAATAATTGCTGCCCCTTGAAACAGCCTCGTTCCCAGTCCATGAACTCCCTGCCACCACCCAGGTCACATCTCATACGAGCTCCCACAGTGTTAGTTTTCTTGTGGACTTGCCTCATAAATGCAATTGCTTTTTGATTAATTTATTTGTGGCAATATTACTTTATGTGTTGTATGTAAGTTATATTTATGGTGGTGTGCACCTTGGTCCAGAGAAACGTTGTTTCATTTGGAGGTATATATGTGTACTTTTGAATGACAATAAAGGTGAACTAGTTCTGGCAGAGTTGTCCATCTCTGTAAGGGCAACAAAGCCATCAGCAGGGCAATTTGGTATACCAGTTTATTATTGTCACCTGTCTCAAATAGGAGCATGTAAAATGGAGGGCCATAAGACTATAATGTTGTAAAGTGTATGGTCATGCACTTTGGTGGAAGAAATAAATGGGCAGACTATTATTTAGATGGGGAGAGAATTCAAAACGCAGAGATGCAAAGGGACTTGGGAGTCCTTGTGCAGGATACCCTGAAGGTTAACCTCCAAGTTGAGTTGGTGGTGAAGAAGGCAAATGCAATGTTGGCATTCAGTTCTAGAGGTATGGAATATAAGAGCAGGGATGTGATGTTGAGGCTCTATAAGGCACTCGTGAGACCACACTTGGAATACTGAGTGCAGTTTTGGGTTCCTTGGAAAGGATATACTGACGTTGGAGAGCGTTCAGAGAAGATTCACGAGAATGATTCCAGGAGTGAAAGGGTTACCATATGAGGAACGTCTGGCAGCTCTTGGGCTGTATTCCCTGGAGTTCAAGAACATGAGGGATGATCTCATAGAAACATTCCAAATGTTAAAAGGCCTGAACAGATTAGATATGGCAAAGTTATTTCCCATGGTAGGGGAGTCTCGGATAAGAGATCACACCTTCAGGATTGAAGGACGTCCATTTAGAATAGATGCAGAGAAATTACTTTAGTCAGAGGATGGTAAATCTGTGGAATTTGTTGCCAGGAGCAGCTGTGGAGGCCAAGCCACAGGGTGCATTTAAGGCAGAGATAGATAGGTTCTTGATTAGCCAGGGCATCATGGGGTATGGAGAGAAGGCAGGGGAGTGGGGATGGCTGGAAGAATTGGATCAGCCCATGATTGAATGGTGGAGCAGACTTGATGGGCCAAATGGCCTACTTCTGCTCCTATATCTTATGATCATATAAAATACGGAGGTAGAATTAGGCCCATTGAGTCTGCTCTGCATTTCATTATGACTGATCCATTTTTCCTCTCAGCTCCAATCTCCTGCCTTTACCCCATATCCCTTCATGCCCTGACCAATCAAGAATCTATCAACGTCTGTCTTAAATATACCCAAAGACTTGGCCTCCACACCCTGTGGCAATGAATTCCACAGATTCATCACTTCTCATCCCCAGTTCAAAAGGACGCTCCTCTGTTCTGAGGCTGTGTCCTCTAGTTTTAGACTCCCACACCACAGGAAACATCCTCCAATGTAGAAGGGAAGGATTAGACTGATCTTAAAGTAGGTTGCAAGTTTGGAGCAACATCATGGGCTGTGCTGTATTGCTCTACGTTCTGTGTACTGAGGTCCAGTGACAAACCATTCACACAAATCATTTCAATACAACAGTGTAGTACGAGGGAAACCAGTAACAGAATGCAGAATCAAGGGTTACAGCTATAGAGGAAGTGCAGTGCAGGCTGACATTTACATGTAAGATCCCGATGAGGTAGATTGTGATATTAAGAATCCATTCTTATTTTACTAGGAAGCCGTTCAATAGTGGGTAGAGGCTGCTTTACTGAGGCGGTGGGAAATGTAGACGGAGTGTAGACGATGGTAAATGCAACAACAATGTAATTAGCTTGTCTCTACCAATTATGCCACACCACCTCCCTCCCCCACCTGACTGGCTGCCAATCACCTGGATCCACCTATCATCTGCTTACCCCTTCTCCACACCTCTTTATACAACTATCTCCCCTTTACCCTCTCGGTCCCAAAGAAAGGTCTCAACGCAAAACATCAACTGCACCTTTGCCTCGACAGATGCTGTCTGACCTGCTGAGTCCTCCAGGATTTTTGTGCATGTTGCTCTGGATTTTCATCATCTGCAGAATCTCTTGAGTGTCTGAGAGGCCCTTTCATCGTTCAGGCCTACTCTAACGCTGGAGTCTTGACTTTACACTAACTCTCACTAATCAATATTTTGTTCAACTCATATTCCCTAAAGATTCCACCAGCCATCGGGGTGACAGCCCTGATAAAGATGATTATGAATAAAGATTATTAAGGGATTGGACAAGATAGAGGCAGAAAATATGTTCCAGATGCTGGGAGAGTCCAGTACCAGAGGGCATGGTTTGAGAATAAGGGGTAGGTCATTTAGGACAGAGTTAAGGAAAAACTTCTTCTCCCAGAGAGTTGTGGGGGTCTGGAAGGCAGTGGAGGCCAATTCTCTGGATGCTTTCAAGAAGGAGCTACATAGGTATCTTATGGATAGGGGACAAGGCAGGAACTGGGTATTGATAGTAGATGATCAGCCATGATCTCAGAATGACGGTGCAGGCTCGAAAGGCCAAATGGTCTACTTCTGCACCTATTGTCTGTTGACAGCGTCGTGGTTGATACAGCCAGTATCCCAGGTTCGGTTCTGACCATGGGCTCTGCCTGGGTTGAGTTTCCACATTCTCCCTCTGACCGCCTGGGTTATTTCAGTGCACTCTGATTTGCTCTCACATCTCAAAGCCATCCAGTACAGTAAATTAATTGGCTATTATAGATTTGGGGTGTCAGGGTGGAGATATGTCTCTACCAAAGGAGGTGTAAGGTGCTCCATTAACCTGCAGGTCACCCTTGGGCAAGTTGTAGCACCTGCTTCACCCCTGATCAGGGTCATGTGAAGCCATGGGAGCAGGTGGTGGGTGTTTGTATGAACAGCCGGTGCACATCACAAGCCCTGGTTATGTGACCACTGACGCCATGCAGACAATCTCTGATAACGGCTGGGTCACCCGTCTTGTAAAGACACTGTCCAGAAGAAGACAATGGCAAACCACTTCTGTAGAACAATTTGCCAAGAACAACCATGGTCACAAGACCATGATGAACAACATCATATGACATTTCATATAATGATGATGATGACTAAAGATTGAATGCACATTAGGGTCAGAATTTGGGGAGGGGTGTAGTTAAGACCATAAGACTACAAGACATAGGAGCAGAATTAGGCTCATGTATACAGATTGATTGTATGTGCATAAAGTGACACCAGGCACAGGAGTGTCTGTACATAAGGTGACTGACAGGAGATGATAAAGTAGTGGTGATTGGGGGTGTGGAGGGGCGGGTTCGTGGGTGGGGTTGTTGATCAGCCTCACTGCTTGGAAAGTAACTGCTTTTGAGTCTGGTGGTCCTGACGTGGCTGCTACATAGCCTCCCCCCTGATGGGAGTGCAGCCAACAGTTCTGTCTCCCCTGTCCTTTGATGCCCTTAATAATCAAGAACCTATCAACCTCAGCTTTAAATATTCCCACTGACGGCCTCCACAGCTGTCTATGGCAAAGAATCACCCCCTCTGGCTGAAAAAAATTCCTCCTCATCTCTGTTCTAACTGAATGTCCCTCTATTATGAGGCTGTGCCCTCTGATCCTGGACTCCCCCAGTGTAGGAAACATGTCCACTCTGTCTAACCCTTACAATATTCAAACATTCCTCTCCAATGCCAGCACATCCTTTCTTAGATACGGGGCTCAAAACATAAAATGACAGGGTTAATATAGGACTGTTGAAAAGGGTCAGTGCAGTCTCAGTCGGCCAAGTGGAGGAGCTGTGCACCTCCAGGGGGACATCTTACAAAAAGAATGCTTTGTATTGGCAGAGACGGAAGACTGCAGCACCAGCAGTGAGGACCAAGAAGCTATGGACAAGGGGAGCACAGGAGCGCCTACAGGACTGTTTTGAATTGGTGGACTGGACTGTACTCAGGGATTCATCTTTGAATCTGGATGGGTATACTGTAGCTGTTAACGACTTCATTAAAACCCGTGTGGATGAGTGTGTGCCTACGAAAACTTACTGTACATTCCCAAACCAAAAGCCATGGATAAACCAGGAGGTCCGTCATCTGCAGAAGGCTAGGTCTGTGGCATTTAAGTCTGGTGACCAGGTCTGTACAGGAAAGCCAGGTATGACTTGCAGCGGGCAATTTCAAAAATGAAGAGACCATAAGACATAGGAACAGAATTAGGCCACCTGGCCCATCGAGACTGCTTCGCCATTCAGTCATGGCTGATCTTTTTTTTCTCTTCCTCGACCCCAGTTCCCAGCCATCTCCCCATAACCTTTGATGCTGTGTCCAATCAAGAACCTATCAATCTCTGTCTTAAATACACCCAATGTTCTGGTCTCCACAGCTGCACGTGGCAACAAATTCCACAAATTCACCACCCTTTGGCTAAAGAAATTTCCCCATATCTCTGTTTTGAAACGGTGCCCCTCTATCCTGAGGCTGTGCCCTCTTGTCCTAGACTCCCCCACCATGGGAAACATCCTTTCCACATCTGCTGTCTTGGCCTTCCAACTTTTGAAAGGTTTCAACAAGATTCCCCCTCATCCTTCTGAATTCCAGCGTGTACAGACCCAGAGCCATCAAATGTTCCTCGTATGATAATCCTTTCATTCCTGGAATCATCCTTGTGAACCTCCTCTGGACCCTCTCCAATGCCAGCACAGCTTTTCTTAGACAAGGGACCCTAAACCATTCACAATACTCAAGGTAAGGCCTCACCAATTCTGAGTGAAGTTAGAGGCAACACTGGATGCACCTCAGCTCCGGCAGGGTCTGCAGGACATTACTTCCTACAAAGCAAAACCGAATAGCAGGAACGGCAGCGGCACTTCACTACCAGATGAGCTCAATGCCTTCTATGCTCGCTTTGAAAGGGAGAATATAACGACAGCTGTGAAGATCCCTGCTGCACCCAGTGACCCTGTGACCTCTGTCTTGGACACCGATATCGGGTTGTCTTTAAGGAGGGTGAACCCTCACAAGGTGGAAGGCCCCGATGGAGAACCTAGTAAGGCTCTGAAAAATTGTGCCAACCAAGAGGTGGGAGTATTGAAGGACGTTTTCAACGGTCGGAAGTTCCATTCTGCTTTAAAAGGGCATCAATTATATCAGATGTGTAATGTGACCAGTAGCACTCACATCTACTGTGATGAAATGCTTTGAGAGGTTGGTCATGGCTAGAAACAACTCCTGCCTCGTCGAGAACCTGGATCCACTGAAGTTTGCCTATCGCCACAATAGGTCTATGGCAGATGCAATCTCAATGGCTCTTCACATGGTCTTAAAACACCTGGACAATACAAACACCTGTGTCGGCATGCTGTTCGTCAACTATAGCTCAGTGTTTAACATCATCATTCCCACAGCCCTGATCAATAAGCTACAGAACCGGAGCCTCTGTACCTCCCTCTGCAATTGTATCATCGACTTCCTAACCAGAAGACCACAATCTGTGTGAATTGGTGATAATAGCTCCTATTCGCTGACGTACCTCAGGGCTGGGTGCTTAGTCCACTGCTCGACTCTCTATATTCACATGACTGTGTGGCTAGGCAGAGCTCAAATACCATCTATAAATTTGCTGATGATAAAACCATTGTTGGTAGGATCTCAGATGGAGACGAGAGGGTGTACAGGTGCGTGATATACCAGCTAGATGAGAGGTGTCGGAGAAACAACCTTGCACTCAACGTAAGACGGAAGAGTGATTGTGGACTTCAGGAAGGGTAAGATGATGAGAGAATACGAACCAATCCTCATAGAGGGATCAGAAGTGGAGAGAGTAAGCAAATTCAAGTTCCTGGGTGTTAAGACCTTTGATGATCTAATCTAGTTCTAACATATCGATGCAGCTATAAAGAAGGTAAAACAGTGGCTATATTTCATTAGGGGTTTGAGGAGATTTGGTTTGTCACCTAAAACACTTGAAAACTTCTACAGATGTACCGTGGAGAGCATTCTGACCAGCTGAATCACTGTCTGGTATGGGGCTGAGTGGGGGGGGCGGGGCGGGGTAGCTACTGCACAGGATCGAAAGAATCTACAGAAAGTTGTAAAAGTAGTCAGCACCATCTTGAGTACTAGCATCCATAGTATCCAAGACATCTTCAAGGAGCGATGCCACAGAAAGGCCATGTCCAACATTAAGGACTCCCCATCACCCAGGACATGCCCTCTAGTCATTGTTACTGTCAGGAAGGAGGTACAGGAGCCTGAAGGCACACACCCAGCGATTCAGGAACAGCTTCTTCCCCTCTGCCATCAGGGAGGAGGTGCAGGAGCCTGAAGACACACACCCAGCGATTCAGGAACAGCTTCTTCCCCTCTGCCATCAGGGAGGAGATACAGGAGCCTGAAGACACACACTCAACGATTCAGGAACAGCTTCTTCCCCTCAGCCATCCGATTCCTAAATGGACATTGAATCTTTGGACACTACCTCACTTCTTTAATATATAGTATTTCTGTTTTTGCATGTTTTAAATCTATTCAATATACATAGAGTGTAACTGACTTATTATTTATTTATTATTACTTTTTTCTCCCTTCTATATCATGTATTGCATTGTACTGCTGCCACAAACCTAACAAATTTCATGGCATAAGCCGGTGATAATAAACCTGATTGTGATTCCAGTGAACAGTCATTCACACCCTGACAGACTTCTTCCGCTTGTCATCACCAGGAACAAATCACGCCTAAAACAGTGGCAGTGCTTCAGATTCTGAAATTAAATAACATCAAACACCCTGATCCTACGTTTAAACAAGCTGCTGACAGAGGCAGTCCACAGAACATCAGAACCATAGCACAGAAAGAACCATCAACCCCATTCGGCCCACTGACTCCTGGGACCCTGAGCAATCAACAGAATCAGGTTTAATACACATCAAATGGAGAAGCAGGTTTGATGGGCTGAATGATCTAATTTGGAACAGCATGTTGTGAAATTTGTTGTTTTACGGTAGCAGTATACATAGAGAAACTAAAAATTACAAATACTTTATTGTCACCAAACAATTGATTCTAGATTGTCTTCGCAATTCTTAATTTCCTCTCTATACTCAGACTCATCATTACCCAAGATATGGCCTACAGTTGTGGTGTCATCAGCAAACTTATATATTGGGTTCGATGGAAACTTGGTTACACAATCATGGGTGTACAGTGAGTACAGCAGGGGGCTGAGTACACAGCCTTGTGGGGCACCGGTGCTCAGAGTGATTGTAGAGGAGAGCTTGTCCCCTATTTTTACAGCCTGGGTCCTGTCCATGAGGAAGATGAAGACCCAGCTGCAGATCTGAGCGCTGAGACCCAGGTTCTGGAGCTTAGGAATCAGTTTATTATGGAATGATGGTATTAAAGGCAGAGCTGTAGTCGATGAAAAGGAGCCTTACATATGCGTCTTTGTTCTCCAGGTGTTCTAAGGAGGAATGTAGTGCCAGAGAGATGGCATCTGCCATTGACCTGTTGCTCCGGTAGGCGAATTGCAAAGTGTCGACGTTGACCGGTAGGTCAACAAGAATATATACATATATATAGACACACACACACACGTAACAAAATTACTAATGCAAAAAGAGAGAAAGAAAAGTGAGGTGGTGTTCATGGGTTCATTGTCTGTTCTAAAATGGGGAAGGAGCTGTTACTGAAACATTGCTTGTGGGTCTTCAGGCTCCTGAACCTCTTCCCTGATAAAAAAGAGGCCATGCCCAGGATAAGGAACGATGGATGCCACTTTTTAGAGGCTTCACCTTTTGAATGTGTCCTCGATGGGACCTGTGATGGAGGTGGCTGAGTTTACAAAATTCTGCAGCTTTTTCCAATCCTGTGCAGTGGCCCCTCCATACCAATTTCAATCAAAACCCACAGCTGTAGTGTACATATCAAATCCCACCGTCACACACTCACCAATAGTCTATAGCGTTGTAGAATTGTGGGTTGAAGCCCCGTGGTTGGTGTGTCTGCAGGCCAGAACTCTGCACGTCTGACAGTCCAGGCCAGGAGCTGGTGGTTGGAGGTCCAGAGGTGATTGGAGGTAAGGCCTGTCTGTGTGAGCGGCTGAGTGGGCTGGTGGGAAAAGGGCTTCACTTGCTGTTTATAAACATGAGAAAGTGTGCACATGCTGGAACTGGAAAGCAACACACAGCCCAGCAGGTCAGGCAGCATCTATGGAAATAAATAGATAGGTTGGCGTTTCAGCCTGAGACATTGACAATCTATTCATTTTCATAGACGCTGTCCAGTATTGTGTGTGTGTGTTGCTTTGCTGTTGTTGTGATATTCTACCGGACACAGTGGGCATTTTATGTTGGCGTCCAAGTGTGTGCTGACACCTGCAGGCTTTTTTAAGCTTGTCGTGCTGTGTTGGTGGCAGAAGCATAACGACAATTATGGGCTGCAACAATTGTAAATGCATTTAGTGATTCATTCACTGCATGTTCAATGTAGATGTGATAAATAAATGAGTCTGAGTGGGATTAGCTTTGAACTGACTGGTAAATAGGTCAATTATCAATATACAATATGCGAGGGTAAGAATACAGTATACAAGTTGGAATGTTATTCTGCAGTTGTACAAGATGGCAGTGAAGACATGTTTGGAACATAGCATTCAGCTTTGGTCCCACTGCTGTAGGAAAGATCCCATTGAGCTGGAAGTTGATTTACGGGGATGTTATTGGCTCTTGAGGGACTGAGTTATAAAGACATAAGAAATTGGAGCAGCAGTCGGCCATCTGGTCTGTCGAGCCTGCCCCGCCATTCAATAAGATCATGACTGATCTGGCCATGGACTCATCTCCACCTACCTGCCTTTTCCCCGTAACAATTAATTCCCCTACTACACAAAAATCTATCCAACCTTGTTTTAAATATATTTACTGAGGTCGCCTCCACTGCTCCATTGTGCAGAGAATTCCACAGATTCACCACTCTCTGGGAAAAGCAGTTCTTCCTCATCTCCATCCCTAATCTACTCACCTGAACCTTGAGGCTATGTCCCCTTGTTCTAGTCTCACTTACCAGTGGAAACAACTTTCCTTCCTCTATCTTATCCATCCCTTTCATTATTTTATATGTTTCTATAAGATCTCCTCTCATTCTCCTGAAATCCAGCAAATACAGTCCCAGGTGATTCAATCTCTCCTCACAGTCTAACCCCCTCGTCTCTGGAATCAACCTGGTGAACCTCCTCTGCATCACCTCCAAAGCCAGTCTATCCTTCCTCAAGTATGGAGACCAGGACTCCACGCAGTACTCCAGGTGCGGCCTCACCAGTACCCTGTACAGTTGCAGCACAACCTCCCTGCTCTTAAACTCAATCCCTCTATCAATGAAGGCCAACATTTCATTTGCCTTCTCAGTAACCTGCAAACCAACCTTTTGTGATTCATGTACAAGCACTCCCAAGTCCCACCGCACAGCAGCTTGCCGCAAATTATGCCATTTAAATAATAATCTGCTCTTCCATTTTTCCTTCCAAAGTGGATGACCTCGCATTGACCATCATTGTACAGAGAGGCCGTGCCGGTTAAAGGAGAATAAGGAGTGACCCTGCACAGGTGTCACAACCATGGACTCTGCTGTGGGGTCTACGCTGCCCACACAGTCTGTTGCACGACAGGTTCGGCAATTGTGCTTGTGAATATGCACGGTCAATTACTGTTTGATTATGGTGGGATTTAACTTCCTTCTATTTGTTAGGCTCATTACAGCAGCTGGACGCTCCCTGCTTACCTTCGTCCTCGTCTGAGAAAGAGGACAACCATTTCGTCTGATGCTGGAAAGGAGTGCTTTTCATTTAGTAGTAGATATTGCTTTCAGCCACGGTGCTGGCATTTACCTTTCGGTTTGAGAGTTTTAGTAAAAGCCCTGTTGACCTAGCGTTTTTTTTTTCCCATTCATTTAAAATCTCACAAAGTTTGCATTAAAGTCTGTGAGCTGTCAGTCCACTCCTGTGTCTCTACACCCAAGCCATATCCAAACGTTCTGACTGGGCCACAGGTTGGGTGAATTCACACAATCTTTTCCCCCAGGGCTGGAGAATCAAGAACGAGAGGGCACAGGTTTAAGATGAGTGGGGACTGGTTCAGCAGGAACCTGATGGGCAACTTTTTCACTGAGCGAGGAATCGTTTTCTGAAACGAGGTGTCAAAAGAAGTGGCTATGGCAGATACATTAACAACATTTAAAAGAGAATTCAGCTGGTACATGGATAGGTGGGGTGTCTAGGGAGGGGTAGCACTTCTGGTGGGGGGGGCCTGCCATGCCCTTTCTAAGGGCAGCTCGTCCACCTTCGGTCCCCACTGGGTGCACAGCTCTCACCTGTGGCTCTATGTAGCTGTAGCACGTGCAGCGGCCACACCCCGGTAAACCGTCATGGCGGACGGGCCAAACCAGGTGAGGGTAGCCGACGGGTCTTCGACCTATCCCAGCGTGTGAAGACTGGTGTGTGAGCAGACGAGACTGATTAATGCTCCAACGGTCAAGAAGGCAGGCCAGCAGGTATTTGTGAAGCGCCAGCAGCACGACAAAACACCTAGATATCCTGGTGGTGATCCCTTTAAACTCCCCCGGCAGAAGGCAAAGCAAACCACTGCTGGAACCTGCCACTGCATGATTTCCCAAGATGTCAAAGCGGCGTGGAGGGAGATCACCCACCAACTGGAAATTCCAGATGGGACCTAACGACGACATGGACAGGAAAGGTTTGGAGGAACGCATGTCAAATACAGGAAAATGGGACCAGGTTATATTGGAATATTAGTTGGCATGGACCGGGCTGTATCCGTGCTCTATTACTCTATACCACCCTGATAAAGGCCATTAAATACCTCACTTCACCTCTTACATCATTGCTAGACCATAAGATAAAGGGACAGAATTAGGCCATTCAGTCCATCAAGTCTCCTCCAGCTTTATTATCTCTCTCAACCACATTCTGCTGTCTTCTCCCTGTAATTAATCAGAATCACCACCCTCCGGCTAAACAAGTTCCTGCTCATCTCTGTTCTAAAGAGTCATCCCTCTATTCAGAGGCTGTGCCCTCTGGTTCCGGACACTCCCACCATAGGAAACGTCCTCTCCACATCCACTATATCTTGGCCTTTCAAAATCTGATGGGTTTCAATGAGAAGCTCCCCATTCTTCTCAACTCCAGCGTGCAGGCCCAGAGCCATGAAATGGTCCTCATATGTTAACCCTTTCATCTCTGGGATCATTCTCATGAACGTCCTCTGGATCCCTTCCAATGCCAGCACATCTTTTCTTAGACAAGGAGCCCAAAACTGCTCACAATACTCCAAGTGAGGCCTGGCCAACGCCTTATAAAGCCTCAGCATTACATCCTCACTTTTAGATTCTAGTCCACTCAAAATGAATGAGAGCATTGCATTTCCCTTCCTCACCACCGACTCATCTTCTTGTCCTATACAGAGGAGATGTTGACTTCATTCTAATCAAATCCCTTCCCCTTCTGAAACAGCAAACAGGTCACCACTGTAGCAGTGCGTCAAGGTGGTCCCCATACTTAGGGAAGGATTTTATGGTCCTAAGAGGATACAGAAAGGAATAACATGAATGATTTACCTTGGGAGGAGGTACAGAGGAGATATCAGGGGTAATTTTCACTTACGCAGAGTGGTGAGTGCGTGGAATGGGCAGCCGGCGACGTTGGTGGAGGCAGATACGATAGGGTCTTTTAATAGCCTCCTGGATAGGTACATGGAGCTCAGAAAAACAGAGGGCTATGTGTAACCCTGGGTAATTTCTACAGTAAGGACATGTTTGGCACAGCTTTGTGGGCCGAAGGGCCTGTAGGTTTTCAATGTTTCTAAAAGTTCTCTGAAGGAAAGGAGCTGCAGGGTAGCAGAGTGGTTAGCACCAGCGACCAGCAACCCAGAATCCCGCTGCTGTCTCCCCACGACCACGTGAGTTTCTTCCAGGTGCTCCATTGTCTTCCCACATCGCAAAGAATGTATGGGTCAGGGTTAATAAGTTGGGACATGCTTTGTTGGCACTGGAAGAGAGTGGTGACACTTGCAGGCTACCCTCCGACTGTGTTGGTCGTTGACACAAACAATGCATTTCAATTTCACTATATGTTTTGATGTGACATATAAAGCCCATCTTCAAAATTTACCTTCAGCCACAGGGTGGTGAATCTGTGGAATTCATTGCCACAGGCAGCTGTGCAGGCCAAGTCATTGGGTGTATTTAAAATGGAGGTTGTTAGGTTTTTGATCAATAAGAGCATCAAAGGTTACAGGGAGAAGGCAGGGGAATGGGTTTGAAAGGGATAATAAATTAGCTACAATCGAATGGTGGAGCTGATTTGACGGGCTAAATGACCTAATTTTGCTCCTATGTCTTAGGGTACAAAAGGCAGTTGAAAGATTTAAAAGATTTCCCCCTCTCTTTTTACACTATTGACTTAATTTAATTATATATATATATATATATATATATATATATATATATATATATTTTTCTTCTTGAAATTTATACTCACATATTATATACTGCTAGAGATATTAAACCTGATTCAGATTCTAAACGTAAAGTTCATTAGCAAAATACCACAGATACAGAAAATCTGAAAGGAAAACTACTGGAAATATTCAGCATGCCAGGCAGCATCAGGAGAGACAGAAGCAGAGCTTGTGATAGGTATAGAAATTCTAACTGGTTGCATCATGTCTGTTGTGGAGGGGCAACTGCACACGATCGGAAAGAGCTGCAGAAAGTTGTAAACTCAGCCAGCTCCACCATGAGAACAACCGTCCCCTGCAGCAAGCATATCTCTGAAGATGAAATGCCTCACAAAGGTGGCATAATCTTCTCTGAGAACCCTCAGCACCCAGGACATGCTCTCTTCTCATTGCTACCAAGAAGACCAGATACAGGAGCCTGAAGACACAAACTCAGTATTTCAGGAACAGCTTCTTCCACTTCGCCATCGAATTTCTGAATGGACCATGAACCTACGAACGCTACATCACTGATTTTGTTCTCTTTTTTGCACTGCTTTTATTTTTTATAACTCTTATTGAAACTAATATTTTAATATACTGATCTGTTCTGTTCTGCTGAAAAACAATAAACTTCACAGGATACGTCAATGATAATAAACCCGATTCTGGGTCTTCAAGGCGGTGCTGGTAATATGCGACGTTGTTGGCCAGGCAGCTCACAGAGCCACTTGATGTACTTGCTTTGAACTTTGGTTTTGTTAACCCAGTTCTGATTCTGACACTGATCAGAGTGGATCAGCACACAAGCTTTCTTATTATCCTGCTCAACACAACTATACAATTTCCCCCAGAGTGCAAATATTAGAGTTCAAAAATAAAAGTAAATTCATTATCAAAATACATACATGTCACTACCTACTATATCAAGATTCATTTTTCTTGCAGGCATTCACAGTAAATACAGAAAACCACAATAGAATCGATGAAAAACTGTAAACAAGACAAACAACGTGTAAAAGACAGCAAACTGTGCAAATAACAAAAGAAAAAAAACTAAATAATAATAAACAAATCAGCAATAAACATCAAGAATGTCAGATGTTGAGTCCTTGTAAGTGAGTCCATAGGTTGTGAGAACATTGCAGTGTTGTGCTGAGTGAAGCTGAGTGAACCCTCTGGTTCAGGGACCTGATGGTTGAGGGGTAATAACTGTTCCCCAGGCTCCTGTACCTGCCCCCTGATGGCAGTAGTGAGAAGAGAGCATGGCCTGGATGGTTGGGGTCCTTGATAAAATGTGATGGAATCATTTTAAGGTCAGAGGGGGATAGTTCATTGGAGATTTACAAGGCAAGTTGATTTACACAGAGTGGTGGATGCGTGGAACAGATTATCACCCGGTTTCATATGACCACTGAATGACTCCTAGTATGAGAAGGTGGACTCCTGACCTCAAAATGTACCTCATTACAACGTCATTGCTGCCTGCACTGCACATTTCTCTTAGCTGTTACGCTTTAATCTGTTACTTTGTTTTTATCCTGTAGTTTTTACCTTAATTACCGTCATGATGAAATAATCTGTACGGACAGTATGCAAAAGGAAGTTCCTGGTACATGTCATGAAAATAAACATATTTATCAATCTGACATGAAAGAGTAAATTGTTCTGTCCTCTCTATCCTCGATTGCTTCCTACAAATTCTGAGCAATTGCAATTTTTATTTCAACATTTCCTCTCCCAATATGAAACTAAAGGCCAATTGCAATGATCCATGTCTACCGGTGAGTTCTGCCGTTTCCAGAGACGTCACTCTGCCAAACTCTTCACGTACATTCTGACATCCCTTGCTGACAGGGATGACTAGGGATTTGTCAGTATGGTGCAGAAACGACATGAGCTGCAATTTCAACAGAATGTTCACACAAACGTGTCAAATTTTACACTATTGAAGGGTTTGTTTGTTATATTTCAGGCCTATATTTCATTAGGCATTTGAGGAGATTTGTTATGTCACTAAAGACTAGAAAATTTCTACAGATAAACCCTGGAAAACATTCCAACCGGTTGCATCTCCACCTGATAATGGAGTCACCACCGCACAGGAACAGATGAAGAGGCACAAGGCCAATTCCATCATGGACCCCAGCCTCTCCAGCATAAAGCGCATCTTCAAAAGGCATTGCCTCAAGAAGGTGGCATCCAACATTAAGGATCCCCATCACACAGGCCATGCTTTTTCTTACTACCAACATCAGGGAGGAGGTACAGGAGCCCGAAGACACACATTCAGTGTTTCAGGAACAGCTTCTTCCGCTCTGCCATCCGATTTCTGAATGGACAATAAACACAAGAACTCGACCTCACTATTTTGCTCACTTTTTGCACTAGTTTAGTGTTTTAAAATATTCTTATTGTAACTTGTGTTTTTTCTTAAGGATTGCACTGTACTGTTGCCGCAGGATTTGCCAACTTTCACAGCGTATTGTCAGTGATAATAATCCCTGAAACTGAACTTCAGCTTTTGGAGGGCTGTGGACTGGGCTCGACAGTGTTGGTGTGACAAATATAAGAAGTAAGATCAACGTTGGTAAGGGTTTCAGCAAGAGGCGAGATGCATCTTGGGGGTCATACTGATGGCATGGTCAGTGGTTAAACATACATCTTAAGCAGGGGATCCCAGACTTTTTTTATGCAATGGACCAATACCGTCAGAGGCCAGAAGTCCATGGAACCCAGGTTGGGAACTCCTGATCTAGAGTTAGACCACATCTGGCGTAATTCATTTATTTCTGGTCATATACAGCAAGGATGCAGGTGTGTTAGAGAAGGGAAGAAGATGTTTACCAAGGCATTTCCTGGGTTAGATGGCTTGAGTTACAAGGAAAGTTTGGATAGACTTGGATTATTTTTTTAACTGGAGGAGCAGAGACTTGATAGAGTTTTAAAAGATTATAAGAGGCACAGAGTAACCTGACACTATCTTTTTCCCAGGATTGAAATATACAATACCAGTGGACATGCATTTTAGGTGAGGGGGGAAAGTTCAAAGGAGATGTGTGGGGCAAGGTTTTTTTTAAACTGAGAGAGTGGTTGGTGCCTGGGTTGGTGGTGGAGGCGTATATGACAGAGGTGTTCCAGAGCTCTTAGAAAGGCACGCGAACGTGCAGAGAACAGGCGGACAAGTTCCTGTACATTGTGTTGGCAGACGGGATTAGCTTAGTCATGCATTTAATTACTAGTTACAGAAGTTCAGCATGACACTGACAGCCCAAGGACCTGTTCCTGTGCTGTGTTCCAGGTCAAAAAGGGTGCCACGTTTAATGATGGTAAACACATACAGAGATGGAGTGTGGGAATTGAGTTTTGATTTAATGAGAACCAAGACAAAAGGTTCAGCAGAACTAATACTTAGTTGGTGTAAATCTCCACCCATGATGGACAACATGACAGATCAGAGAGAGTGGTGGGGATAAGCAAATCACCAAACATAGAATATACAACATTATGGCACAGTGCAAGGCCTTCGGCCCACAATATTCTGCTGACCTTTTAACCTATTCTAAGATCAATCTTAAGAACTGGACATATGTCTCTACAAAAGGAGATGCAAGGTGTTCCTTCCCTCCGCTGGCCTGCAGGACACCATTTGGCAAGGTGTAGCACCTGCCTAGCTGCCCCTCCCCACCCACCCCTGCAGGTCAGGGTCACATGAAACGATGGGAACAGCAGCTGAACATATATTAATACTTATATTAATAAGTAATTTATTGATCCCAAGTGGGAAATTCTTTTGTTACAGCAGCAACATTTAAAACCACACTTAGTAGTGAGCAGACTTAACTAATAATGAGGTACAGAATAATAATGTACACAATAATGATTTACCAATGTGCAATAATGGCTGTATCAGCAGCTGAAGAGCATCTCTGAGGAGTATTGATAATGACTGCTCTCACTTGTCTTATAACGACACTGCCCCGAAGAAGGCAAAGCACTTCTGCAGAAAAATGTGCCAAGAACAATTGCAGTCAAAGACCACGATCACTATGTCATATGATGCGGCACATAATGATGATGTCATAAGGCATGGCAAATAACGATGATGATGGAGATCATTCTAACCCTTCCCAACTCCATGGCCAATCTTCATCACCTATGTCAGTGCATTCCAGGTACCCACCACTCTCTGCATAAAAACCTATCTCTGACATCCCCCCCCACCCCATATTTTCTATCACCTTAAAATGATGCCCGATTGTATTAGCCATTTCCGACCTCCAGCTGTCGGCTCTATCTATGCCTCTTATCATCTTGTACACCTCTGTCAAGTCTCCTCTCATTCTCCTTTGCTTCGAAGAGGGAAAAACACAAGCTCGCTCAACCTGTCCTCATACAACATGCTCTCTAATCCCACCAGCATCCTGGCAAATCTCCTCCGCATCTTCTCTAAAACTTCTACATCCTTCCTATAATGGGGTGACCGGAACTGAACACCAAGTGTGGTCTAACCAGGGTTTTACAGGGCTGCAACATTACCTTCAGCTCGTGAACTTAACCCACTGACTAATGAAGGCCAACACACCATACACCTTCTTAACAACTTAGGTGATAATTTTGAGGGATGTATGGCCGAGATCCCTCTGTTCCTCCACTTGCTACTGCCCACAGCAGTGATGGTCACTGAGCCGGATACTTACGGTTCCTTAAAACATCTGCTTCAATCCTTCAACTTGATAGAGTGGAAGTAAAAACCGCAAAATGGTAAAAATGATTCACTACTTGGCCCGTCACCAAATACTCTCGCATATTTCTACAGATGTACCACAGAAAGCAATCTAACGGGTTGCATCACTGTCTGCTATGGAGCATCCACAGTACAGGATCGGAAAAAGCTGCAGAAAGTTATAAACTCAGCCAGTTTTATTATTGGCACTAAGGTCCGTAGCATCGAGCATCACACACAAAATGCTGGAGGAACTCCACAGGCCAGGCTGCATCTATGGAAAGACGTACAATCAACATTTCGGCCCGAGACCCTTCGGCAGGACTGGAGATAGAAAGCTGAGGAGTGGGTTTGAAAGGTGGGGAGGGGAGAGAGAAACGCCAGGCAATAGGTGAAACGTGGAGGGGGAGGGAAGAAGTAAAGAACTGTGAAGTTGATTGGCGAAAGAGACAGGAGGCCATGGAAGAAAGAAGATGGGGTGGTAGAAGCACCAGAGGGCGGGCAAGGAGAGAGGGAAACTGGATAGGAAATGGTGAAGTCGGGTGTAGAGGCATTAAAACGAATCTGGAAACCATGTGGTATAAGTTGGCAGCGAAGACATGTTCCCAGAAAGGATACATGGCTGTAATAGCAGGTCCCACTGTGATTTCCAGCATCTGCAGGTTTTCCCTTGTCCACAGCATTGAGCACATCTTCAAAAAGTGATGCTTCTAAAAGGTGGCATCCATCATTAAGGACATGCCCTCTTCTCATTGCCACCATCAAGAGGAGTCTGAATACACACACTCAGTGTTTCAGGAAAGCTTCTTTCCCCTCTCCCTCACCATCAGACTCCTGAATGGACAATAATCCCATCAACACTACCGATTATATTTGCTCTCTTTTTGCACTGCTTATTTAATTTTTTATATATACATATTTCTCATTGTAATTTGATTTAGTTTTATTATTATGTGTTACAAAGTACTGCTGTGGTATTACACTAAATTTCATTACATAGCCAGTGATATTAAACCTGACTCTGATTCTGCCCATCAAAATTTAATTCTGACTCTGCACACATTAATTCCCACTGACAGCAAAAGTGCTTAAATTTTAAAACAGTTGTGAAAAGCTTTCCCCACTCCTACATGAAGCAGAGTGGAAAAGTGTCAGGTCAATGAAAGGAATCCAAGCACTGGGGGTGATTAATGAGTCACAGCAGAGAGAGGGGGGAAGAACGCGCTCTTGCAAGCCAATTCACTGTGTCTATCACTGCCCAAGTGCTGTATGGCCAAACTAAACTCCTGAAGCAGAGGCACGCTGAGAGGTAAGCAACAAGGTTACTACTTTAACACAATCAAAGAATGCTGCCCTTGCTCAACTGTCAACGTTACGGTCTGTCACTAGTCGGAAACACAACCCCTCTGTACGCCCAGCATAGCCTTATCCCAGACAGGGTGCCCTCTCTGCCAAAAACTGTTCTACAAGCTTCATCCTAGACCTTCTCAATAAAAGATCTTTATTGTCATTACACATAGATACAATGAAACTCTGTTTGGCTTCCTCTCAGGCGATTAAATAAAGCGGTAGATAAAAACAAGACAGTAATAGAAAAACAGTATTAAATAGATAAGTAGCAGAAAATAATTTGCAGCAGCACCAGAATATCACAGTAATGCACAAAGTGCCATTGGTGCAAGTATTTGAGTCCTTGTGTGTGCTCACAGTTTCAGTCACTGTTCTGTGGGAGTGGTGTGATGGAGGCCTCAGCTCTGGGGTAGAAGCTGTTCCTCAGTCTATTTGTTCTGGCTTTTAGTATCCTGAACTTATAGCTGGACAGCAGCAGGTCAAACATGGAGTGGCCAGGGTGTGTGGTGTCTCTGGTTATGCTGATTGCTTTCCTCCTGAGTCTGCTGGAATAGATGGTGTCCAGTCCTGGGAGCTCCATCCTGACAATTCGCTGGACCGCCTTCACCACGCGATGCAGGTCTTGTCACTCAGCGGCTGTGCAGCTGGCATACCACACTGTGGCACTGTTGGTCAGGATGGTTTCAGTTGTGCGCCTGTAGAAGTTAAGCAACAGCTTTTGTGGGAGTTTGGCCTGTTTCAGCTTTCTGAGGACGAAGAGTTTTTGTTGTGTCTTTTTTACAAACAGCGAGGTGTTGGTGGTCCATATCAGCGAGGTGTTGGTGGTCCATGTCAGCGCCGTGTTGGTGGTCCATGTCAGCGAGGAGTTGGGGGTCCATGTCAGCGAGGTGTTGGGGGTCCATGTCAGCGAGGTGTTGGTGGTCCATGTCAGCGAGGTGTTGGTGGTCCATGTCAGCGAGGTGTTGGTGGTCCATGTCAGCGAGGTGTTGGTGGTCCATGTCAGCGAGGTGTTGGTGGTCCATGTCAGCGAGGTGTTGGTGGTCCATGTCAGCGAGGTGTTGGTGGTCCATGTCAGCGAGGTGTTGGTGGTCCATGTCAGCGAGGTGTTGGTGGTCCATGTCAGCGAGGTGTTGGTGAGCCATGTCAGCGAGGTGTTGGTGAGCCATGTCAGCGAGGTGTTGGTGGTCCATGTCAGCGAGGTGTTGGTGGTCCATGTCAGCGAGGTGTTGGTGGTCCATGTCAGCGAGGTGTTGGTGGTCCATGTCAGCGAGGTGTTGGTGGTCCATGTCAGCGAGGTGTTGGTGGTACATGTCAGCGAGGTGTTGGTGAGCCATGACAGCGAGGTGTTGGTGGTCCATGTCAGCGAGGTGTTGGTGAGCCATGTCAGCGAGGTGTTGGTGGTCCATGTCAGCGAGGTGTTGGTGGTCCATGTCAGCCGAGGTGTTGGTGAGCCATGTCAGCGAGGTGTTGGTGATCCATGTCAGCGAGGTGTTGGTGGTCCATGTCAGCGAGGTGTTGGTGAGCCATGTCAGCGAGGTGTTGGTGAGCCATGTCAGCGAGGTGTTGGTGGTCCATGTCAGCCGAGGTGTTGGTGGTCCATGTCAGCGAGGTGCTGGTGGTCCATGTCAGCGAGGTGCTGGTGGTCCATGTCAGCGAGGTGCTGGTGGTCCATGTCAGCGAGGTGCTGGTGGTCCATGTCAGCGAGGTGCTGGTGGTCCATGTCAGCGAGGTGCTGGTGGTCCATGTCAGCGAGGTGCTGGTGGTCCATGTCAGCGAGGTGCTGGTGGTCCATGTCAGCGAGGTGCTGGTGGTCCATGTCAGCGAGGTGCTGGTGGTCCATGTCAGCGAGGTGCTGGTGGTCCATGTCTGCGAGGTGTTGGTGGTCCATGTCAGTGAGGTGTTGGTGGTCCATGTCAGCGAGGTGTTGGTGGTCCATGTCAGCTGTTTTGACAACATAACTCCAAGGAACTTTAGGTTTTCTACACTTTCCACTACCTCTCCATGTATATGGAGTGGGTGTGTACTCTGTTCTTTGATCTCCTGAAGTCAATGATCATCTCTTTTATTTTAGAAGTGTTAAGGACCAGGTCGTTGTCCTTACACTACTCCATCAGATGATCTACCTCGAGCCTGTGGGCTGTTTCATCCTCGTCCGAGATCTGTCCAACCACTGTGGCATCGTCCACAAATTTAATTATGGAGTTGGAGGTGTGGATGGGGGTGCAGCCATGTGTGAAGAGTGTGCAGAGCATAGGGCTCAGCACACAACCCTGCGGAGTGCCTGTTTTTCAGATGTGGGTGGTGGAGGTGTGCTTACCAACTCTGACTTGCTGTGGTCGGTCTGTGAGAAAGTCCATGACCCATGAGCACAGGGAGGAACCAAGGCCAAGAGAGTCCAGTTTATTGACCAGTTTATAGGTTTCTCTGATCCACCAAACCCTTAACAGCACAAGACATAGGAGCAGAATTAGGCCACTTGGCCCATCAAGGATACTCTGCTGTTCTATCATGGCTGATTTATTTCCATCCCACCAGCCTGTCCCTCTTCCCATTAACCCAAGACTCCTTTCGGCCATAAGTTCCTTGCACTTCCCACATCCAAGACTGCTTCTGCTCATCAACCGCTCTCCCTTCCTACCGGGGTCCTTTTCCGTCCCACTAGCAAAGACTCATTCTGCCCCACCAGCCGGTCCCTCTTCCCACTAACCCAAGACCCCTTCCTACCCAGTTCCAACTTCACCAGCTCCTCACACTTTAGGGAAGCACAGAAACAGGAGCCTTCAGTGACGGAGTTCAATGCACACCCAGGTCCTCAAATGCAACCACCCGTGTCAGAGGCCCTGCTGCCTGGACGGGAGCACGGTGTGGTGAGAATGGTCATGAAAGCCTCTGTCTGGACAGGAGCACGTTGTGGCAACTTACTGTAGTTACTGTTCTCGTCCTTTGTCCCATTGATGGTGCCATCTGGCTGCATCTGTAGGTAGAAGCCCTGTTGACTGAACAACCTCGTCACTATACCTTTCAGCTGGGGGTCTGCATGGAAAGAAAAAACAAGGAGAGGAATGACCAACGGAGAATCACACCAATCAGAAGGGAATTCAGCCCAACATGCTCTTACTAGCTCTTCAAAAGTACTTCCCAATTAGCTCCAAAACCTCTTTTGTTTTCTTCTTCAAGCACTTCCTTTGGAAAACTTGCTCTCAATCCATTTATACCAGGCCCTCAGACTTATAAAGCAATGTTTTTTCCCCTCAAAAATTACATGCAACCTCAATAAAGTTGATAAAATATTTGAAATATTATAACTAGCCTAGGATTAATCTATCAGGCTATCTTTCATTCATGACCCTATCTAAGAGTCTCTTAAATATCCCTAACGTACCTGCTTCCACCACCTGTTCTCTGTGTAAATAACTTAGCTCTGACACCTCCCCCATACCTTCTTCCAATCACTTGAAAACTTACCCCTCTGGTATTGACCATTGCCACCATGGGTAAAACATGCTGGTTGTCCAAACTCCAATCTGTCCTATCATCTGGTACACTTCTATCAAGTTGCCTCTCTTCCTCACTCACACTGTCCTCACAACACACCCTCTCTAATCCTGGCAGCATCCTGGTAAATCTCCTCTGCACCCTCTCTAATCCAGGCAGCATCCTGGTGAATCTCCTCTGCACCCTCTCTAATCCAGGCAGCATCCTGGTGAATCTCCTCTGCACCCTCTCTAATCCAGGCAGCATCCTGGTGAATCTCCTCTGCACCCTCTCTAATCCAGGCAGCATCCTGGTGAATCTCCTCTGCACCCTCTCTAATCCAGGCAGCATCCTGGTGAATCTCCTCTGCACCCTCTCTAATCCAGACAGCATCCTGGGGAATCTCCTCTGCACCCTCTCTAATCCAGGCAGCATCCCGGTGAATCTCCTCTGCACCCTCTCTAATCCAGGCAGCATCCTGGTGAATCTCCTCTGCACCCTCTCTAATCCAGACAGCATCTTGGGGAATCTCCTCTGCACCCTCTCTAATCCAGGCAGCATCCCGGTGAATCTCCTCTGCACCCTCTCTAATCCAGGCAGCATCCTGGTGAATTTCCTCTGCACCCTCTCTAAAGCTTCCACATCCTTCTGATAATGAGGTGGCCAGAACTGAGCTCAGTATTCCAAGTCCAGTCTAATCAGAGTTTTATGGATCAATCCCCAACTAACGAAGGCCAAAACACCGTAGGCCATCTTAATCACCCTATCGGCATGGGAACAGGCGCTGCAGCCCAACTCATCCATGCTAACCATGTTGATAATTGAGCTAGTCCCCTTTATCTGTGCTTGGCCCATATCCCTCGAAGCCTTTTTTATTCACGTGCATGTATAATTATTTCTTAAGTGTCATCATTGTACCCACCTTTGCCAGAAACCCACTACTCCCTGTGTGAGGAAGCTGCTCCTCAGGTTCCTTTTCATTCATTTCCCTCTGATCTTGAGTCTATGGCCTCAACTTTTGGACTCCCCTAATCTGGAGAAAAGACTGTAACCCTTCACCTTATCTATGTCCTTCATGTCTGTATAACCCCGTACAACATCATCTCTCAGCCTCCTATGCTGCAGGGAAGCGTAGAGTATCTGAGACTATCCAGCACAGTACAGGCCCTTTAGCCCATATGTTGTGCCTACCATTAAACCCACTCCAACAGCAATCTAACCCTTCCCTCCCACTTTCCTTTCATCCATGTGTCTATCTAAGGGTCTCTTAAATGTCTGTCATTTATCTGCATCTACCAACACACCCGGCAAAAACCTTCCTCTGACATCCGCCTACATTTAAATCATGCCCCTCGTGTTGTCCATTGTGGCCCTGGGGGCAGCATCTCTGACTGTCCTCTGGAACAATGCCTTCGGTCATCTTGAACACCTCCATCAAGTCACCTCTTATCCTCCTTCACTGCAAAGAGGAAAGCCCTGACTCGCTTAACTTATCCTCATAACAAACGCTCTCTAATCCTGTCAGCATCATCTGCACCCTCTCTAAAGCTTCCACATTCTTCCCATAATGATGGGATCCTCAAAGACTCCTGGGGCAATACAGCATGGAAACAGGTCTTTCAGCCCATTTAGTCCATGCCTGCTTGAGCTAGTTGCCTTTGCTTGCCTTTGACCTATATCCCTCACAGCTAACCTGATTAACGGTAGAGGTCCATGATATGAAAGAGGTTGAGAACCCCTGCTGGAAACCTTTCTTTTCTGTGTACATGTCCAGCCCCAGTAACACCCTTTCTGAACTTTTTTTGCACTCTCTGTGGCATAGTGACACGGACCAGCAAGTTAAATGAGATTTCTTAGAGGAGAGCAGTTCCATACCCCTCCCTCCTCTGTGCAGGTGGAACACTAGTGATAAGTCCAAAGCTTAAATGGAACCTCATCAACTTGCATAGGTTCAAACCTAGCTTGTTAAATTCCGTGTAACATGTCCTCCTTGCCCCTACCTTTGCCAATTTACTGCATCCAACCTCACAACCACTCTCTCCCAGAGAGAAAAAAACACGCGAGAGAAGGAAAGATCACTCACCTGCACAAACTGCTCATCGTGACAGCCCGTCGATTTGGAATAGAGAGAAGAGAAACACTGAATTAGTACGACACAGACGCTGAAAACCTGAAACAAAAAAAACCTGAAAATGCAGGAAACAACCGGGAGGTTGGGCAGCCTCTGCGGAAGATGAAACAGAGCTAATGTTTCAGATCAAAGAATTGGGAGGGTGTAAGAACAAATTTATTTTAATTTAAATTGTTTCCTCTCAGATTCTGATTCTTCTGCTTCCCAGTTCTGATCAATCGTGACCAACTGAGAATTCCCTGCTTTTCCTGTTTTTATTGTATGGAAACAGAGCTGTGTGTGTGGGGACAGGAGTAGACAGCAATCATGCAAAGGTGAGATTCCTCCCTGCTGCCTTTGAGTCGCATAACCTGGAGCAAGGGGGAAGGGTTAATTGAGAGGGGGAAGAACCAGGTTGATGACAGCATTCGTGGCTGCACAGCTGGGTTCTGATAAAAGTCAGTCCCAGATGCACAAGCACATACGTTCTGTAGCCACTGCGTGTTTGTTTGTGGCCTTTTGCTGCTGTATTCCATTTTCTTCAAAGTTCAATGTGTTGTGCATTCAGAGACGCTCTTCTGCACACCACTGTTGTAATGTGCGGTTATTTGAGTTACTGTCGCCTTCCTGTCAGCTTGAACCAGTCTGGCCATTCTCTGCTGATCTCTCTCATCAACAAGACGTTTTCACCCACAGAACTGCTGCTCACTGGAAACACAAAGTACACTGCAGATGCTGTGGTCAAATCAACACGTACAAATGCTGGATGAACTCAGCAGGTCGAGCAGCATCCGTTGAAACGAGCAGTCAACGTTTCGGGCCGAGACTCTTCGTCAGGACTGAATAAGGATGGAGCAGGGGCCTTGTAAAGAAGGTGGAGGGAGGGTGGAATGTTCCAGGAGAAAAACCAATCAAAGGAAAGATCAAGGGATGGGGGAGGGGATAGGCAGGAGAGATGAAGAATGAATGCAAGGGGAAAGCACTATGGGTAGTAGAAGGCGGCAGAATCATGAGAGAGGTGATAGGCAGCTAGAAGAGGAGGCAGAGTGAAAGTGGGATGGGGGAAGGGATTTTTTTTGTTTTTCACATGGTTCTCTTTAAATTCAAGAGACTGTTATGCATGAAAATCTCAAGAGATCAGCAGTTTCTGAGATACTCAAACCACCCCATCTGGCACCAACAATCATTCCACAATCAAAGTCACTGAGATTACATTTCTTCCCCATTCTGATACTTGGCCTGAACAACAACTGAGCCCCTTGACTAGGTCTGCATGATTTTATGCAATGAGTTTTTGCTACATAATTGTCTGATTAGATATTTGATTAACAAGTAGGTGTACCTGATAAATTAGCTACTAAGATTAAAAGCAATGTGTTGGTGGACAACACATGATGTCCCATGTCTGCTCAAAAATTCAAACACCTCTCTGCTTGAGAAGTTCCAATTCTCGTTTATAAATACCATTAACTATTTGTCCTGGACCAGCCGCAGAGATAGTTTGGTAAGAGAGCACTACTTCTTCAGAAGGCTAATGAAACTCCGCACGTCCCCAACTACCCTTGCAAACGTTTACAGGTGCATCACAGAATGCATCTGACCTGGATGCATAACAGTTTGGCATGACATGACCGCATGAAACTCCAGAGAGTTGTGGACACAGCCCAGTGCATCACAGAAACCAGCCTCCCCTCCATGGACTCTGTCCACACTTCCCATTGGCTCAGTAAAACAGTCATCAAAATAAATGTGAGGGGTCTTTGATGGCTCTGGGCTGGTACTCACTGGAATTCAGAGAATGAGGGAGGAATCTCATTGACCCCTATCAAATGTTGAAAGGCCTTGATAAAGTGGATGTGGGGAGGACGCTTCCTTTGGTGGGGGTTTCTAACACCAGAAGGTACAGCCTCAGAATAGAGGAATATCCATTTGAAACAGAAATTAGGAGGAATTTCTTTAGCCACAGGATGGTGAATCTATGGAATTTATTGCTATGGAATTTCTGGACGCTAAGTCATTGGGTATATTAAGGGAGAGGTTGAAAGACTGTAAGACAAAGGAGCAGAAGTCGGCCATTCGGCCCATCGAGTCTGCTCCACCATTTTATCATGAGCTGATCCATTCTCCCAATTAATTCCACTCCCCCATCTTTTCACCATAATCGTTGATGCCCTGGCTACTCAGTTACCTATCAATCTCTGCCTTAAATACACCCAGTGACTTGGCCTCCACTGCCACCTGTGGCAACAAATTCCACAGATTCACCACCCTCTGGCTAAAAAAATTTCTTCGCATCTCTGTTCTGAATGGGCGCCTTGCAATCCTTAAGGAATCCTTAATCATCCAGAAAATTCCTGATTAATCAGGGCAATAAGGGATACAGGGAGAAGGCAGAAAATTGGGGCTGAGAGGGAAATGGATTAGCCATGATGAAATGGTGGAATAGACGAATGGCCTAATTCTGCTCCAACATCTTATGGTCAAATGGTCTTAAGTACCCCACTCATCCCAGATATTTTCTCTTCTCCCCTCTCCCACTGGGCAGAAAACACAAAAGTCTGAAAATACGCTCAACAAGGCTCAAGGACAGCTTCTACCCCAATGTTATCATAGAAACATAGAAAGCCTACAGCACAATACAGGCCCTTCGGCCCACAAAGTTGTGCTGAACATGTCCCTACCTTAGAAATTACTAGGCTTACCCATAGCCCTCTATTTTTCTAGGCTCCATGTACCTGTCCAAAAGTTTCTTAAAAGAACCCATCGCATCTGCCTCCACCACCGTTGCCGGCAGCCCGTGCCACGCACTCACCACTCTCTGAGTAAAAAAAACTTACCCCTGACATCTCCTCTGTACCTACTCCCCAGCACCTCAAACCTGTGTCCTCTTGTGGCAACCATTTCAGCCCTGGGAAAAAGCCTCTGACTATCCACGTGATCTTATCAAACATTTGGATGGAGCTTGTGTACAGTAAGATGGAGTCTGGATCTCCCGATGGTCCTCACTGTGACCCTTCACCTTATTGACTGCCTGCACACCACTTTCTCTGCAATTGTAACACCTCATTCCAAATCCAGTGGTCTTTTTCCTCTTGAATTGTCTGAAATGATCCATCTGGATGACATTCAGATAGAAGCTTGTCACTAGATCTTAGTGACAGTTAATCCCTGTACCCAAGTAATCCCGAAAAAGCCACAAACACAGGGGCTGTTTGTGGACACTGACCACAGTCGGCATTTTGGACACAGACGTTCATGAGGATTAGCAAGTTGTTGGCCGGCTGGTAGTGTAGTGGTCTCAGAACTGGATTTCAAGGCCCGGGTTCCAGCCTGGGTAGCATGGAACAAAGGGCTGGCAATCCACTTCCGCATCTTGCCAGGAGACCCTCTGGACCCTACGGTCCGTGAAGTCACGAAGAGTCGGACACGACTAACGACTGAGCAACAACAAATTTGTTGGCACCAGAGGATAACAACACTGTCAGGCTGCCCTCAGCACACACTCGGACTGCATTGGCTGTTGACTCAGACCACATATTTCACTATGTTTCGATGTACATGGGACAAATAAAGCTAATCTTTTTTTCCTTTTAAAACCATCAGGTTCTGAACCGAGCTGCACAACTTTATCCTACCTGGCAACTGAACTCTACGGACCACCTCTTGTACCACCATGGACTTGTCTCTGTCTGCGTCTTCTTGCTGTAATGTCTTGTTTTACACCATCTCTTTCTTCACTGCCACATAGTTCATGTATAATTGATGTTCCTTGTGTTGTCTGTGTGCCTGTGATGTTACGACAAGCTTTTCTTTGTATCTATACCTCACAGTCACTGTACATGACAGTAAGTGACTGCGCTGCCTTCTTGCAAGTAATGCTCGTTGTGGTTAAGGAGCATTGCACCTTCCGCATCCTTAACTGCCAACTCGGATGCCACACACGCTGACAGGGCTGTGCATGATGTGTGGGCCTTCAGTAGTCGGGGGATTGCGTTCAAGTGTTCAAAGTAAATTTATTATCAAAGTACACACGTGTCACCATGTACTACTGAGAGATTAATTTCCTTACAGGCATTCACGGTAAAAAACAATAGAATCAATGAAAAGCAAGACTGACAACTAACCAATGAGCAAATACAAAAAGCAAAAACAAAATAAGCATTAATTATCGAGAAAATGAGATGAAGAGTACTTGAAAGTGAATTAATAGATTTGGGGTAATTATAGTGTTGGGGCAAGTGAAGTTGAGTGAAGTTTCCCCTATGGTTTGAGAAACTAGTAGCTGAGGAGTAATTACTGTTCCTGAACCTGGTGGTGAGAGCCCCGAGGCGTTTTCCTGACAGCAAGAAGAGAGCATGGTCTGGATGGTGGGGGTCCTTGATGCTGGATGCCGCTTTCCTGCAACAGCGCTCCTTGTAGATCTGCTCAGTGGTGGAAAGGGCTTTATCTGGGTCAATCCTCTAAATTTTGTAGGGTTTTCCATCCAAGGGCATTGGTATTTCCATACCAGGCTGTGATGCAGTCAGTTAATATACTCCTAACCACACATCTATAGAAGTTTGTCAAAGTTTTAGACGACATGATGACATTGCACATCTTTGCAAACTTGTAAGAAAGTACCTTCAGTATCTTCTTTGTAATGGCACTTACGTATTGAACTCGGGAACAATAATACCCAGGAATTTAAGTTGCTGATCCTGTCCACCTCCGCTCCCCCGATGAGGACTGTCTCACGGACATCTACCTTCCTCCTCCCGAAGTCAGTAGTCAGCTCCCTGATCTTGCTGACATTGAGTGAGAGGTTGTTGCTATTTTGCCACTTGGACCAGATTTTTAATCTCCCTCCTATAGGCTGATTTGTCACCACCTTAGATTGAGCCAACAACAGTGGTGTCATCAGCAAACCTAAATATGGCATTGGAGCCGTACCTAGCCTCACAGGCAGAAGTGTGAAGTGAGTAGAGCAGGGGACTAAGCACACAGCCTTGAGGTGCTCCTGGGCTGATGGAGGTTGTGCAGTTGATGTTGTTGCCTGGGAGACAGCAAGTGAGCAAGTCGAGGATCCAGTTGCCCAAGGAGCTACTGATGTGAAGGTCTTGGAGCATACTAATTAGCACTGTTTTATACAGACCTTGACAATAAATTAGCTTTGAACGTTGGATTGCGCTGACTAGTTCGCTTCTCTACTGTGGTGTTGATCACCCAACACACAAACAGGCTTCTGCTCCACTGACAACTACAGTCCAGTCCAGTCGCCGCCTGCAGTTTGGGATGTGGGAGGAAACCGGAGCAGATCCCTGTGATCACCGGGAGAATGCAGGAGGATGCGAGCACAGGCGGACTGATCAATGCTTTTGCAATTAACATGAAAATATCTTTTCATTTAGCATGCAGAGTAGGTCCTTCTGGCCCATTGAGTCACACCACCGCAGCAACCCCCAACAAACCCTAACCTAATCACAGGATAATTTACAATGACTAATTAACATACCCGTTACTGCTTTGGACTGTGGGTTGGAAACTGGAGGGCCCAGAGAAAACCCACAAACGTTCCACGGGGAAGTCTGAGAAATGGCACCGGGATTGAACTCTGAACTCTGGAACGCCCTGAGTTGTAACACATTGCACATGGCGCCCTAAATATGTGGTGTTGTGGCCAGCAAGGATGGCTGCCTACTGCCACAGCAGGACGCAGCTCAAATGGGAAGCTGTGTGGAGTGTTGGTAGACAGGAATCACTCCCGACCACAGTGAGGTGATGCACTTGCAGAGTACAATTAAGGTTAGGACATTTACAGTAAATGCAAATTGGTAAACTGATTTATTACTGGCATTTGTAGCAAGGTACAATTAAAAACCTGTCTTGCACCCCATTCATATCAATCATTTAATTACAACACCACACTGTGGTGCAGAATAAAGTGCTTTTCCCCTCCACTTGTTTAGAGATACAGCAGCGTTCAATGAGCTCGCGCCCCCCAATTATACCTGTGTGACCAGTTAGCCCACTGACCTAAATGACATTGGACTGTGGGAGGAAACCCACATGGTCACGGGCAGAACATACAAACTCCTTCCAGACAGCGGCAGGAATTGAACCTGGGCTGCTGGCATTATAAATCACTATGCTACCAGGCCACTCTATTATTACATCCATGTGACCAACTGCACATCTTTGGAATGTGGGAGGAAACCCACGTGGTCACGGGAAGAACGTACAAACCCCTTACAGACAGCGGCAGGAATCAAACCAGTAGCTACACTACTGTGCCAAAAGGGCTAGACCAAATGATCCCACTACCTTCTGGCCCAACGAAACCCTTGTGACCATGTGATCAATTAACCTATTGACCTGCGTGCCTTTGGACTGTGGGAGAAAACTGGAACACCTGGAGGGAACGTCCACGCAGCCACACGGAGAACATACAAAGTCTTTAAAGACAGCGATGGAATAGAACCTAGAACTAGCGCTGGAATGGCGGTACACGCTACAGGAGAGTTAATGAACAGAGAACCCTTTGGGTCCAAGTCCACAATCCCCTGAAAGTGGCCACACAGGTGAAAAACTTTCAGGGCACAGGACATAAGAGTTTGATATCATTTTGTCAATTTACAAAAAATATGCAAGTAAGACTTAGGAGCAGAATTGGGTCCTTTGGCCCAAGTCTGCTCCATCATTCCGTCATGGCTGATTTTTATTACTCTCAACCCTTTCTCCTGCCTTCTCCCCGTAATCATTGACACCATTACTAATCAAGAACCAATCAGCCTCTGCTTTAAATATACTCAATGACTTGGCCTCCACAGCCATCTGTGGCAATGCATTCCACAGATTCACCGCACACTGGCTAAAGAAATTCATCCTAAATGCAGTGCTGTAACACAAAACATGCTGGATTATCTACCTGCCAACCAATATTATCAATGGCACTCATTAACGTGAAGATCCTGGGCTTTGGCAACTGAACTAACAAGTCAGCAAGGACACCATTTGGCACGAAAGCCCCCTCAAAGAGTCGCCCCCGCCCTTTAACAGCTAATGCAACAGCTATAATGAAACTGAAGAGAACAAACCTTCCGTTATATCAAATTAATATTTCAACCTGAGTAAATGGTTGAAAACAAACACCATCTGTTGATGTTTGTTCAGCAAAGTAACATCTTGGGACAGGAACCACTAGTACAACTTTGCCTGGAAGTTGGTTACTTGTAGATGACTGCACATTGTTCACAACTTTATGCTGAAGGAAAGGTCAAGGAGAGATGGATGCAAACGCTCCGACAGGGTGAGAACAACTTCTGACTGTATCCTAACTGTTTATTTGTCTTTCTACCTTATCGTTTCAGTACAGTTTGTGATTATTCTCCTTCCTCAATCTGTCCTATTGAACCTCTCCACAACCCTCTCGATTAATAGCGTCAAAGACAACTTGCCACCATACCACGGAAGCAGAAAGGACCAGGGGTGCGATAGAGAAGATGGCCAAGGACTTTCGTTGCTGCCCTAAAACTGGAGGCCTAACCTCCTGTAAATAAGCAGTGAAAGATGCAAACTGTGTTTGTAACTACACTCGTTGGCCTATTTGGTCTCACCCCCTCAGAGATGTTTCAGCTTGAGGTCTCCAGTCTCTTGTACATTACAGCTCTCAATATTTTACCCACGAAAGGATGTTTTGCACCTGAAATCTCTGTCAGAACTGGGAAAATCAGATTAGTTTTCAGAGAAGGTTAGGGAGCGATGGGTAGAACAAAGGAATCGTCCCTGATAGGGTTAGAACAAATGTATCTTTGTTTGTGTAATGTGTTGTTAATCGAGAGAGTGAGGTACATGTCCAGTAGGACAGATTGAGGGAACAGAAAAAGAGAAACACAGCACCTGAACGATAACAGTCAGAAGTTTGAGGAGACGGTGGAAAACGAGGCTCCTCCCTTCCATTCTCGTCATATTCTATTGGAACGCCATCGAGTGTGCCCTGACCAGAGGCATCACCATCTGGGATGGGATTTGCAATGCAGATCGCAAGACCCTGCAGCAACAGCCCTGCTGAAATCATCACTGGGGTCTCTCTTCCCCCACTCCCTCCGCGTTCAGGACGTACAGTATACCAGTAGCATTGCTCACACAGTGCTATCAGCATCGTCAAAACCCTTCCCACGACATCCAACTGTCAAGCTAGCTAACAGCTTCTTCCTCCAGGCTGTTCGACTTCCTAATTCTAACACCCTGCTGCCGGACAACACATATGCACACCCGTTCTGAATGCCCTGACACCACCCACCCCCACAACTCACAGACACACTCTCATCCTGCACTGGTCTCCTTTCGTCTTTTATTGCTGCTGTTTCACACATTTATACGATTGTTTGTTTTACTATAATCATGTCAGTAGCATTCTACTGTCTTACATAACTCACTGCAGTTTATGTCAACCTGTCATTCTTCAGGCCACGCTCTCAGGGACTTGTGTTAATATTTAGTGACTGGATCTGATTTACTGACATAGACTCAGCTGCCCAGCAATCCCGAATTTAGTCTTAACCTAATCACAGGACAATTTACAATGACCAATCAACACATCTTTGGACTGCGGGAAGAAACCTGAGCACCCGGAGGAAACTCATGCGGTCACGAGGAGAACGTACAAACTCCTTACAGACAGCGGTGGGAATTGAACCCGGGTTGCTGATACGTAAAACATCATGCTAACGTCTACACTACCATGCCGCTCCAAAAGTGTGCTGGATCGCAACTACGTGTACATTGTTTTGTACCCCGGTCCCAGCAGAACAATGTTTCATTTAGTGGTATACACACGTACAGGTAAATGACAATTAAATTTGCGCTTGAAATCCAATGGCAGAGCAGGCTTGATGGGCTGAATGGCCTTATTCTGCCCCAATGTCTTAAGGTCCTAACTGCAGAATCTCTTCTAACCTGCCTATGAGCACTTCTCACTGGTCTGACACATTCTCTGATGAACTAATGTTAAATATAGATGAAACCGCTTCCCCAAACCATGTACACAGCTGAAAGGACAATAAAGTTGAAGTGCAACTTGAACAGCTCTGATATAGACCTAACTGAAACTGGGGTCAGTTTTCTTCCCCTTTTGTTCCACTCATCCCTCCTGGATCTCTTCTGTCACTGGAATCTAATCTGGTGAATTTGATTATTATTGTCACGTACTGTGAACTCCATCCATAAAGATCATTTCATTACACAGGGCATTGAGGTACTAACAGGTGAAACATGATGCAGAATAACGTGTTACAGTGACAGAGAAAGTGCAGTGCAGGCAGACACAAGGTACAGGGTCATAACAAGGTAGACTGTGACGTCACGTTGTACTGGGGGCTCGAGGATCATAGGGGTCTCCTACCCTCCATCAGGGTCGTTTATTAGCAGCGCTGCATACGCAGGGTCCCACCCATCCATCCAGCATCCTCTTTGACTTTCCACCATCAGGCAGGAGACTCTGATGCACAAAGACAAGAACGGTCAGGATGGGAAACAGTTTCTTTCCTCAGGCCATTAGGGTTCTGAACTCCCTGCCGCATCACTTTCGAAATGTCACTGGTTAATCTGTTGCACCCTGCAGTATTTAATGGATGCATTTTACTTCATTTAGGCGTAATTCATCTGTAGATTTTACCCTTACTTTTCTAAGTTATTGCGTGTAACACGTGTGTTATGTATACTGCTGTGTTTTACACACAGTGCCGGAGAAACGCTGTCTCATTTGACGGTGTACGTGTATATAGTTAAATGACAATAAGCTTGACTTTAATAGTCTGATAGCAGCGGGCTAGAAGCTGTCCTTGAGCCTGGTGGTACGTACCTTCAGGAGAGGGAATGTGCTGGGATATTTGATTTTGCTGGCAGCTTTACCGAGGCAGTGAGAAGTGCAGAGTCCATGGAGGGGAGGCTGGTTTCTGCGATGTGCTGAACTGTGTCCACAACTCTCTGCAGTTTCTTGAGTTCTCAGGCCCTACCGGACTTCACTGTCTTCCCCTCACCTTTCTTTGCACCTTCTCTCAGTCAGCCACAAGAGGTGATTTTTCCCAGTGGCCTCACATTCTGCTTCCCATTCCCGTTCTGACATGTCAGTCCGTGGCCTCCTCTACTGCCATGATGAGGCCACTCTCAGGCTGGAGGAGCAACACCTCATATCCCATCTGGTTATTCTCCAACTAGATCGACTTCTCTAACTTCCAGTAAATTCTCCTCCCCCCCTTTTTCATTCCCCATTTAGTCTCCTCTCTTACCCCCTCTTCTTCTCACTTGCCCATTACCTCCCTCTGTGCCCCTCCTCCTTCCTTTTCTCCCATGGTCCACTCTCCTCTCATATCTGATTCCTTCTTTCACAGCCCATTTACCTCTTTCACCTCCCAGCTTCACACTTCATCCTCCCTCCCCCACCGACCCACCTGCCCCTCACCCGGTCTCACCTATCACCCGCCAGCTTGTACTCTTTCCCCTGTCCCTATCTTTTCATTCTGGCATCTCCCCCCTTCCCGTCCAGTCCTGACAAAGGGACTCGGCCTGAAGCATCGACTCCAGCCTGACCTGCAGAGTTCCTCCAGCATTATGTGTGTGTTACACTGGATTTCCAGCATCTGCAGAATCTCCTGTGTTTTTCTCTCTTTTGCAGTTCTGACGAAGGGTTCGGAACCTGAAACCTTAACAAACTCTCTTTCCACAGATCCTACCTGTCCTACTGAGTACTTCCTGCATTTTGTTCTTTATTTTCAATTTCAGCATCTAGATTTCCACTGAATATAGTGTGGTCACTCGAGTGCAATGTTCTCCTAAGAGGTTGTCTATGGTTTGTTACTATGTGGCTGTGGTGGCCAGTCTGGGATGTGCAGTAGAGAACGCCAGTCTGTGACTTTGTTTAACGTGGGGAGGCAGATTCACGGACAGCCCTTGACGGATCAGGGTCAGGGTCCAGTGGCATGGCACTAAGGTCACGTCGCTGGTGCAGCCTTCCTTGGTGTTCACTATTGTTGTGTTGTCGTCTCCCCCCCAGCCCCACAGTCGTGGTTGGATTGCTCCTTCTCTGGAGCCTCCTCCTTGACCTCAGCAGCATGAGGGACCCTACCAGGAGCTCATCTCCAGATACCAGACGGCATCGATCCCAGGAGCCTCTCCACCAGGGCAACGTGCTGATCCTCGGGGAAGGATCACTGACCACAGGTGTGTTGTTCCGAGGGTACGAAGCTCCGATACCCAGTGTGCTGCTTACTCCGATTAATCAGGTGTGTTGTTCCGAGGGTACGAAGCTCCGATACCCAGTGTGCTGCTTACTCCGATTAATCAGGTGTGGTGTTCCGAGGGTACGAAGCTCCGATACCCAGTGTGCTGCTTACTCCGATTAATCAGGTGTGGTGTTCCGAGGGTACGAAGCTCCGATACCCAGTGTGCTGCTTACTCCGATTAATCAACGAACGAAACTCATCACCGAACTCTGGATTCGGGGAGTCACTGCCTCCCTCTGCAACTGAGTCCACGACTTCCTGAGCAACAGACCACAACCAGTGAGGATACGCAGCAACAAGTCTGCCACGATTATCCGTGACACGCTGTGTCCTCAGCCCCTACTCTGCTCCCTGTACTCACGACTGCATGGCCAGATTCTGCCCTGACTCCATCTACCATTTTGCAGATGATACCACTGTAGTGGGCCATATCTCAACTAACGATGAGCAGGAGCACAGGAAGGAAGTAGAGAGTCTAGTAACATGATGTTATGGCAACAGCATTTGCTACAACGCCAACAAGCAAAAGGACATTGACTTCAGGAAGATGGGGGAAGGGGACAGCGGTGCACGCACTCCTGTCTACTCGCTGAGGTTGAGGATTCAGAGCTTCAACGCCCAGGCGTGCTCGTGCCTGGGAATGTTCACTGCAGAATGAAACGGCAGAGTTGTGGACACAGCTCAGCATATCACAGGAACCAGCCTCCCCTCACATCTCACAGCATCATCGAGAGCCCACCACCCTGGGCACTCCCTCTTCTCCCCTCTCCCATCAGGCAGAAGATGCTAAAGCCTGAAGGTAGGAACCACCAAGCTAAAGGACAACGTCTATCCTTTTAGCAGACTCTCAAACGAACTCTTGCACGGTAAGAAAAGCAAGAAAGAGGGATTAGTGTTATTTGTCACATTTACATCAAAATATAGAGTAAGAAGCTTCAAGGACCAACACAGTCCGGGGGCAACCTGGAAATGTCACAACACTTCCGGCACGGACATGGCATTCTATAAAAAAATGAAACCAGAAACTCACAATCTATCACGTTACAATCTTTCACTTGATCATTTATTTGCACTGCACTTTCTCAGTATCATTTACACTTTATCAATCTGCAGGTGAGGAATGCAAATGCAATGTTAGCATTCATTTCAAGAGAACTGCAACAGAAAAGCAATGAGGCTTCACAAGGCATTGGCCAGGCCGCACTTGGAGCAGTTTCGGGCCCCTCATCTAAGAAAGGATGTACTGACATTGGAGAGGTTCTGGTGGAGATTCACGAGGATGACCCTGGGTTAACAAATGAGGAGTATTTGAAGACTCTGGGCTTGTCCTCACTAGAGTTTAGAAGAACGTTGGGGGGGGGGGGGGGGGTTCCTCACTGCAGCTTAAAGAATATGAAAGGCCTCAGTAGAGTGGTAGAGTGGACGTGAAGGGGATGCTTCCAATAGCAGAAAAGTCTCGGATCAGAAGGCACAGCCTCAGAACTGAAGGACGTCCCATCAGAACAGAGATGAGGATGAATTTCTTTAGCCAGAGCTGATGAAGCTGGAATTTATTGCCACAGCTGTGTACGTCAAGTCTTTGGATACATGGATTAAAACGGTTACTGGGTGAAGGCAAGAAAATGGGGTTGACAGGGATAATAAATCAGCCACGATGAAATGGTACAGCAGACTTGATGGACTGAATGGCCTAATTCTGCTCCAATGTCTTATGGTTTTTATTCTGCACTGCAACTGTTTTACCTTATTCTACCTCAATGCTCTGTGCAGTGATCTGATCTGTAGGAACAGTGTACGAGACAAGCTTTTCACTGTATCTCAGTACACGTGACGATAACAAACCAAATTCAATTCCATGATCTTCCAGCAGATGATGATTAAGAGAGCACACAGATAATGTGTTAGATCTTGCAGGGAAATGAGGAATGTAGCTGTCAGAGTTGCCTATGACAACTCTGGTGATGCATTTTTCATTCAGCAATGCGAGGAAGTGTTAATTTGAGCTCTACAGAGCCTTGACACTTCAGCAGCATCACCTTGTTTTGAGGAAAAGAAATTCCTGTCACCATTGGTAACACCAAGATTTTAACTCAGTCTATCCCAGAGGATACAGCTTCAGAATAGAGAGACATCCATTTAGAACAGAGATGACAATAGACAGTAGGTGCAGGAGTAGGCCATTCGGCCCTTCTAGCCAGCACCGCCATTCACTGTGATCATGGCTGATCATACACAATCAGTACCCCGTTCCTGCCCTCTCCCCATATCCCTTGACCCCGCTATCTATAAGAGCTCTATCTAACTCTCTCTTGAAAGCATCCAGAGACTTGGCCTCCACTGCCTTCTGGGGCAGAGCATTCCACAGATCCACAACTCTCTGGGTGAAAAGGTTTTTCCGCATCTCTGTTCTAAATGGCCTACCCCTTATTCTTAAACTGTGGCCTCTAGTTCTGGACTCACCCATCAGCGGGAACATGCTTCCTGCCTCCAGCGTGTCCAATCCCTTAATAACCTCATATGTTTCAATCAGATCCCCTCTCATCCTTCTAAATTCCAGTGTATACAAGCCCAGTCGCTCCAATCTTTCAACATATGACAGTCCCGCCATTCCGGGAATTAACCCTGTGAACCTACGCTGCACTCCCTCAATAGCAAGAATGTCCTTCCTCAAATTTGGAGACCAAAACTGCACACAATGAGGAGGAATTTCTTTAGCCAGAGAGTGGTGAATCTGTGGAATTCATTGCCACAGACAGCTGAGGATGCAAAATCATTGGGTATATTTAAACCACAGGTTAATGGGTTCTTAATTAGTCAGGGTGTCAAAGGTTACGGGCAGAAGGCAGGAGAATGGGGTTGAGAGGGATAATAAATCAGCCATGATGGAATGGAGAATCAGACTCAATGGGCTGAATGTCCTAAATCTGCTCCTATGTCTTATAGTCTATACCAGCAGGAACAGGGGAGATGGAGGTAGGATGGCAGAGCTACACCCTGTCCATTTAGCATGGAGCATGAAGACTGAGAACTGGGCAGGGGAACTGACCTGGTAGAACAACTTGGGAATGCAGGGATAGTGGGAGTCCGCTCATCCCCTCTTCCTGCCTCTCCCATCATGATGCCACGTAGCCTATTTTACCTGTCTACTTTTTCTATAGAAAATTTATCAATCCCAATATGAACAACACAGAAAGCACTGCAGTAACTTGGCGGGTCAGGTGGTCAAAGACTAGAAGACTTAAGACTTAGGAGCAGAATTAAACCGACTGAGTCAGCTCCATCATCAATGAAATGAACAGTTGATGTTTTTGGCTGAGACACTTCAGCAGAATGAAACTAAATGACAATTGACTCATGATCCTATGAAGGGCCTCGGTCAGAAACAATGACTGATAATTCCCCTCTGTAGATGCCTGCTGGGTTCCTCCAGCATTTTGTGTGTTGCTGAAGATTTCCACTATCTGCACAATCTCTTGAGTTTACAATAAGGATTTGCTTTAATTTCGCTTCGTGTTTGACACAGTCATAGTGGGCTGAAGTCTTGTGCTTAACACTAAAAGGCCATAGGATGTAGGAGCAGTATTAGGCCAATCAGCCCATCTAGTTTTCTCCACCATTCCATCATGGTTGATTTGCATCCCTCTCAACACCATTCTCCTGCCTTCTCCCTGTAACCTTTGAAATCTTTACTATTCTAGAACCTATCAACCTCTGCTTTAAATATACCCAATGACACAGCCAACCATAGCAACGAATTCCACAAATCCACCACCCTCAGGCGAAAGAAATTTCTCCTTGCCTCAGTTCTAAGGAGAGCATTGTTCTATTCTGAGGTTGTGCCCTCTGGTCCGAGACCCTATCACTGTATGAAACATCCTCTCCACGTCCACTCTATCTGTGCCCTCTGGTCCAAGACCCTATCACTGTATGAAACATCCTCTCCACGTCCACTCTATCTGTGCCCTCTGGTCCAAGACCCTATCACTGTATGAAACATCCTCTCCACGTCCACTCTATCTGTGCCCTCTGGTCCAAGACCCTATCACTGTATGAAACATCCTCTCCACGTCCACTCTATCTGTGCCCTCTGGTCCAAGACCCTATCACTGTATGAAACATCCTCTCCACGTCCACTCTATCTGTGCCCTCTGGTCCAAGACCCTATCACTGTATGAAACATCCTCTCCACATCCACTCTATCTGTGCCCTCTGGTCCCAGACTCCCCCACTATAGGAAACATCCTCTCCACATCCACTCTATCTGTGCCCTCTGGTCCTAGACCCTATCACTGTATGAAACATCCTCTCCATGTCCACTCTATCTGTGCCCTCTGGTCCAAGACCCTATCACTGTATGAAACATCCTCTCCACATCCACTCTATCTGTGCCCTCTGGTCCGAGACCCTATCACTGTATGAAACATCCTCTCCATGTCCACTCTATCTGTGCCCTCTGGTCCGAGACCCTATCACTGTATGAAACATCCTCTCCATGTCCACTCTATCTGTGCCCTCTGGTCCGAGACCCTATCACTGTATGAAACATCCTCTCCACGTCCACTTTATCTAGGACTTGAAATTCTCAATAGGTTTCTATGAGATACCCCCTCATTCTTGTAAAATCAACTCAGTATAGGGCCAGAAATATCAAATGCTCCTTATACTTTAACCCAGGATCACTCTTGCGAACCATCTCCGGATCCCCTCCAAGGCCAGTACACCTTTTCTTAGATAAGGGGCCCAAAACTGCTAACAATACTCCGAGCATAGGCTGACCAATGCCTTTTAAAGTCAACCTGACATTCTAGTCCTCTCAAAATGAATGCTAACATGGCTTTTGCCTTCCTCACCACCGACTCGACCTGAAAATTAACCTTCAGGGAATCTAGCACGAGGACTCCCAAGTCCCTTTGCACCTCTGATTTCTGAATTTGCTCCCTGTTTAGAATCTCCATCAATTTCTGTATAGAAATGGCGTTTCCCTCTTCAAACTTCAGAACAGTTTTTTGACGGGGTCACGCCGTTCTCCTTGTGCACAAGTAAACGATTGATGATTGAGTGCAAGTTGTCAGAATCCTGTTAATTGGTGACGACTGCTCCCATTGAGATATGCACCAAACCCCAACCATAGAACGTCTTCTTCTGAGAGAGAGAAACACAGTTTTTACAGACTCCGAGCTAATTAAGGCTGAAAATTCCTCTTTGATTCCTTTCTGCAATCAAGCTTAGTCCAGGAGATTGCTGCAAAAATCCCTTTGAAAACATTCCTTGGATCCTAGCCAAATTTGCAAGTAAAATTCACTGAATTGAAAGTAAACCCATGGATACAGTAGATTTAGCAGAAGATAGCCAAGTGATAAGATGGCAAGCTTCCCTTTCTCAGGGAAAAGCTTCAGAGAGGAGTGGAATCTGCCCAGTGCATCACAAACACAACCCTCCCCACCATCAACATTAGAAAAGAATCAGGTTTCATATCACTGACATTGTCATAAGATTTGTCTCGCAACAGCATTGCAATACATAAAAAGATATAAATTACAATAAGAAATATTTCAAAAGGTTCAATCAAGTAAGTAATGCAAAAATAGTGAGGTAGTGTTCATGTGTTCATTGTCCTTTCAGAAATCTGATGGTGGAGAGGAGGAAGCTGTTCCCAAAACATTTGAGTGTGTGCCTTTAGACTCCTGAACCACCTCTCTGATTTATCATCAGCGATCCCGCTCAGCCCCCACTATCCAGGCCACGCCATCTTCTCACAGCCGCCAGTGGGAAGGAGCTTCAGAAACTGGAAGTCCCATCCCACCCCTCCGTAGATGCTGCATGACTTGCTGAGTTCCTCCAGCATTTTATGTGTGTTGTTCTAAAGCAGCTGCTTCCCTTCAACCTTTCAGCCTGCAAAGCTCAAATTGCTACAGTTTGATCACCTTGCGCTAAAATGACGTTGGAATTCATATCACAAAAACTACATTCAATATACTTAATTTAATTTATTTTCTTGTGAATGGCACCTTAGGGTTGGAAGACAGTATAGGGGGATGCCGTGTCTGAAAGGCGCTGCGAAAAGAGACTGTACCTTACTAAGAAATTTACTGTGAACTTAAATTGACTTTCTAAGACTCTAGTCAGGTCACATCTAGAGAATTGCACACAGTTCTGGTCGCCCCACTATAGGAAGTATTTTGAGGCTCTGCAGAGGGTACCGAAGAGGAATGAACTCTTCTCAGGCTTCCAGCCAGGTTGGGTATTGATTTTAACGACATTTCGATGACCAACTCTGTCATCTTCATCAGGGCTGATGCCTAGGTATATCTAATCCGGTGGTATTTATACCCCTGTTATCTGTCCCTCTTGATTGGTCAGAACTCATCCAATCAGGTTTCCGCTGTGCCACCTTGCTTATATTCAAATTCCTGTTCTTTTTTAGAGTGACACCTTCGTCTTTGTTACCTCTAGTTTTATTTCAAAGGCTTCCTTCTCCATACAGTCCCTAAGGCCACTGGTGCAACACCGTAGTTTTGTGCCATCGAAGTCAATCCTATGGGCGTTGCAAATGCAGTGACCTGCTGTTGCCGATTTCTCTGGGTAACCCAACCGGATACACCTCCTGTGCTCCTTGATGCGGGTTTCCACTGCGTGTCCCGTCTGGCCGATACACGCTGCTCCACATTCACATCGTATCCAGTAAACACCAGTCAACCCAAGTCCCAGGTCATCTTTGACTCACATAAACTGTGATTTGAGCTTCCTAACAGGTTTGTGGATGGTACTAATCCAGCATTTCGTCAGGATCCTGACGATCCTTCCAGAAAGCATGGAAATATAGGGAAGGCAGGCAGTAGTGACGGGTTCCTCCTCATTGTCAGGTTTCCTGGTTTTTCTGCTATCAATAGAGTGTTTCTTTCTACTTTGAATACTCAAGCAAAAACTATTTTGGACCTGGATAGTCTCCATGAGGAAATAAGGTGATTACGTACGACTTTCCTACAGAGTGTCTACAAGGTGAAGGAAATCAACTGTGTCTTTAAAAGAGCTGGCAGAACAACCCGGAAACTTAACAGCGGGTTAGGATGACCTGGGACTCGGGACAGCTGGCATTTACAGGATTTCCTGTTATTGTGGAACAGCATCTATCAGCCAGGCCGGACACCAGTTTGAAACCTGCATCAAAGTGCACAGGAGGTGTATCTGTTTGGATATCATGGTATCAGAACATTGCATTTGCCATATATATCACCAGCCTAGACATGTCCAGGCATCGTCCCTGATGAAGAAGGCAGAGTTTGTCATCGAAATGTCGTTAAAGATTGACACACTGACCTCAACAACAGCGCACCCCAATATTCAGTCCCGTCTGACAGCAACAATGGTACACCTCAACATTCAGTCCACACAGACATCAACAAGTGCACCCCAATAATCAAACAACAGACAATAGTGCACCCCAATATTAAAACAACAGTGCACCCCAATATTCAAATAGGCAACAGTGCATCCCAATATTCAGTCAACAGACAACAGTGCACCCCAATATTCAAACAGTGCAGCCCAATATTCAGTCAACCATGCACCCCGATATTCAAACAACAGACAACAGTGAACCCCGATATTCAAACAGTACACCCCAATATTCAGTCCAGTCTGACCACAACAATGGTGCACCTCAACATTCAGTCCACACAGACATCAACAGTGCACCCCAATAATCAAACAACAGACAACAGTGCACCCCAATATTCAAACAACAGTGCATCCCAATATTAAAACAACAGTGCACCCCAATATTCAAATAGGCAACAGTGCACCCCAATATTCAGACAACAGTGCACCCCGATATTCAGTCCACAGAGACAACAGTGCACCCCAATATTCAGTCCACACTGACAACAGTGCACCCCAATATTCAGTCAACAGAGACAATAGTACACCCCGATATTTAGTCCGCACTGACAACAGTGCACCCCAATATTCAGTCAGAGACAACAGTGAGCCCCAATATTCAGTCCGCACAGACAACAGTGCACCCCAATATTCAGTCCACAGAGACAACAGTGCACCCCAATATTCAGTCCTCACTGACAACAGTGCACCCCAATATTCAGTCAACAGAGACAATAGTACACCCCGATATTCAGTCCATACTGACAACAGTGCACCTCAATATTCAGTCAACAGAGACAACAGTGCACCCCAATATTCAGTCTGCACAGACAACAGTGCACCCCAATATTCAGTCAACAGAGACAACAGTGCACCCCAATATTCAGTCAACAGAGACAACAGTACACCCCGATATTCAGTCCACACTGACAACAGTGCACCCCAATATTCAGTCCACACAGACAACAGTGCACCCCAATATTCAGTCCACACAGACAGCAGTACACCCCAATATTCAGTCCGCACTGACAACAGTGCACCCCAATATTCAGTCAACAGAGACAACAGTACACCCCGATATTCGGTCCGCACTGACCACAATAACAGTGCTCCCCAATCACAGCAACCATGTACCCCAAAATTCAGTGCACGCTGATCAGGTGCTGCAGAGTATGCTGGGATTCAATCTCCTGTTAATACAGCTAGTATTATACACAGATGTTACGTCCACACTGACCACAGTTCAATGCACCCCCAGATTCAGTGTACCAATGCCATTTACTATGTCCCGAGATTCAGACCAGAATTCCCTCCAATTTTATCAACAATAAACTCCGAAGGTCCTCCACTCCAATGCAGGACTGAACAGTAAAGGGCGGTACAAGGATATTTAAAAAGGCACTTTGACAGGCAAGTGGAGGAGAAAGGTTCAGAGGGATAAGGGCCAAACGCTGGCAAATGGGACAAGTTTTGGTGGACATCTTGGATGGCATGGATAAGTTGCTGCATCGCCAAAAGAGGGTTCTGGGGTGTGTAGGAGGGAAGGGTTAGGTTGATGTTTTACATGGAACACACCCAAAATATCAGAGGCACTCAGCAGGCCAAGGCAGCGACTATGGAAATGAAAACAGTTGACATTTTGGGCTGAGACCCTTCTTCAGGATTGAGAAGGAAGGGGGAAGATACCAGAATAAAAAAGCGGTGGAGGGGAAGGAGGTTAGCTGGGACCTAGGTTCAAACTCCTGAGGCCATGCTCACTTCTCACTGCTGCCAGGGAGAACGTACAGGAGCCTCAGGCCGCACACCACCACGTGTAGGAAGTTATTAAACCTCATCCATCAGGCTCCTGTACCAGTGTGGATAACTTCATTCACCCCAACACTGAAATGTTCCTACAACCCGTGGATTCACTTTCAAGGACTCTATATCTCACGCTCTCGATACTTACTGCTTATTTATTATTTTCTCCTTTTTTGTATTTGCACAAGTTGTTGTCTTTTACACATTGGTTGTTGAGCAGTTTATCATTGAATCTACTGTGGTTCTGTATTTACTGTGAATGCCTGCAAGAAACCTCAAGGTAACACATAGTGCTGAGCAAATGTCTTAGGCACATGTATATAGATAGCTAGGATGCCTAAGACTTTTGCAGGGTACTGTGTTTGTCAATGTGGAGAGTGAGTTTGTAAAACATGAATCAGAATCAAATCTGGTGGGAGCAAAGGCTGGTGGGAATGTGAGGGTGGTGCACCATGGGAGGGGTGTGCGATGGGTGGCAGAGGTGGAGTACCAGAAGAGAGGGGTGGTGCAGCCCTGACACCCCCAGCCCTGAGACACCAGTCAAGGTAATTTGATTCCAAAAAAATTGGTCTATTGGTCATTACAGAATGTCTCTCTGGTGCTTCCCTCTCACTTCCCATGCCCTTCCCCCTTTCCCAACTATGATTCCCCTCGCCCTGCCCCCCCCCTTCCCACCCTCAGTCCACAAGAGAGACCCACATCAGAATCACCATCTCATGGAATTTGTTTTCTTTTGCGGCAGCAGTACAGTGCAATATATAAAATTACTACAGAACTCTGCAGAAATCTTGGGCACTCTGGAATATATATATACACCTGAGACTTTTCCACAATATTGTTGTACTTTGATAATATATTTACTTTGTACAAACTTGGTATGAAATAACAGCTACCAATCAGATCTGGCCGCATAATCCCTAACCGTTCACAGAACGAATCTGCTGCAGACAGGTCTCTCATGGGCCTGACCAAAGATGTGTAACGAAGTCCCCCTTCCACATTGTGGCAAATTAAAGAGTGAATGACCTACTGGATAGCTTTTGAATTATTGAGTGAATTGTACAATGTGTCACACGTCTGAGTGAATTCTGTCTAAAAGCATTTTTAGATAACTGGAGAATTGTGTCGGGTCTTCAGAGGGAAGGTCTATTCTGAGAGCTATAATGAGACTGGAGCCGCTAAAGAGACTGGCATTTGGGAATGTGGACTCATAAAAACGCAAAATAAACTGTCCGTTTAGCTTCTACAACACTCAGAGAAAGAACCCTTTGGGTTCTTGGGTTGTTTTCTCTGTAGTGGCAAAAACTGAAGGGAAATTTGATAGAGGTTTAAAACGAGAGGCATAGCTAAAGTAGACAATTATCGTTTTCCCAGGATTGAAATGTCTAATACCAGAGGGCATGTATTTAAGGTGTGAGGGAGTAATTTCAAAGAAGGTGTGAGGGACAAATTGTTTTTTTTTAAAACACAGAGACTGGTGGGTGCCTGGAATGTGCTCCTTGGGGTGGACCAAGAGGCAGGTACACTCAAGACTTCTAAAAGGCGTTTAGATAGGCTCGTCAATGTGAGGAAAATGGAAGGATATGGACATTGTGTCGGCAGAAGAGATCAATTCAGCTGGCCGTTTGATAGCTAATTTAATTGGTTCAGCACAACAATGCGGGCCGAAGGGCCTGTGGTGTACTGGTCTATGCTCTAATCCAATACAGTTGGCACAGATGATACCCAGTCAATTCTGAACTTGATGCCTCAGATTTATCTCTGCGCGACTTCTCTCCTTCCAGAAATATGCCATTGACCAGCCTCTCCTCCATGGACCCATCCCACACCAGGCATTCTCTCTTCTCCCCCCTCCCTTTGGGCAGAAGATGCAAAAGCCCAAAAGCACATACCTGCAGCTTCTATCCACTGTTATTGGACAACTGAATGGTTCCCTAGTGTGATAGGGCAATATACATAGGAGCAGAATTAGGCTGCTCGACCCTTTGAGTCGGCTCATAACGGCTGAATTATTATCCCTCTCAACCTCATTCTCCTGTGTTCTCCCCTTCAACGCACTTTCTAATCAAAAACCTATCAACCTTCACTTTAAATATACCCAATGACTGGGCCTCCACAGCCTAGTGCGGCAATGAATTACACAGATTCACCACACTCCAGCAAAATAAATTCCTCCTTATCTCTGTTCTAAAGGGATGTCCTTCTATTCTGAGGCTATGCCCTCTGGTCCTAGACTCCCTCATCATAGGAAACATCCTCTCCACATCCACTCTATCAAGGACTTTCAATATTCAATAGGTTTCAATGACACCCCCCCCACCCCCAATTCTTCTAAAGTCCAGCAAATACAGGCCAAGAGCTATCAAACACTTCTCATATATTAACCAGGTATCAGATGAACTCTTGATCTCACAATCTACCTCTTTATGACCTTGATCTTAATCTTGTCCTGAAGAAAGGTCGCAGGCTGAAACCTCACCTGCTATTCCTCTCCATAGTTGACCAGCAGAGTGTGTGTGAGTGCTAGTATGTGAGTGCGAGTGTGTTACTTTGCACCTGATTGTCTGCCTCTACTGCACTCTCTCAGTAACTGTAACACATTACTCTGTCACTGCCTTTTCCATGGCCAATCTCACTGCACCATTAACAAACTATCCCCACGGATGACATGCAAAACAAAAGTTTTCAATTTCAAGTTTATCGTCATTTACCATGTAAATCTGGCATCGTCCCCCTTCCTTTCCAATGCTGATGAAGGGTCTTGGCCTGCGATGTTGACTGTTCATTCCCCTCTATAGATGCTGCCTGACCTGCTGAGTTCCTCCAGTAATTTATGTGCACTATTCTGGATTTCCAGCATCTGTGTTTATGATTTGCTGCCCACTGCCAGTCTCTGAGGGATGTCTATCCTGAAGAAGTTTAAATCTCTTCGACGGGAGTTCAGTGAAACCCTCTCTAACTGCTCCCCCTCTCTGATCTCAGACTCTTCGACCATGTCCTCACCCAGACTTGCTACCACAGCAACGGGAACTTGCCTTTGCAGTCACTCTGGCTTCTTCTCCCTTCCTTTCCAGTTCTGGAGAATGGTCAAGGCCTGTAATATAAACTGATTGTTCATTTCCATAGACGCTGCCTGGTCTGCTGAGTTCCTCCAGCATTTTGTGTGTGTTACTTTGAATTTCCAGCATATGCAGAATCTCATTTTACCATATACTGTACATCTATACCACCAAACGAGACAAACGTCCAGACCAAAGTGCACAGCATAGTACATATAACTTACACACAACACACAGAGTAATATTACCACAAATAAATCAGGGCATTTACAACACAAGTTAAAAAGTAGGCAGTGTAACACTACTGGGGCCTCATACGTGATGAGATCTGGGTGCTGGCAGTGAGCTCAGAGGTCTCACAGTCCGGGGAAAGAGGCTGTTTCCCATCTGAACTGTTTTTCCTCCTGCCTGATGCCAGGGGGTCAAAGAGATTGTTGGGTAGATGGGAGATGATTGACAATGGCAAGGATCCTGCACACGCAGCACTCCTGATAAATATCTTGTTGCTGGACAGAGGGGACAGATCCTTGACAATGCTCCTCGGTGCACTTGACAAGAAGAAACTGATGAATAGTGCGGAATGCCGAATGGGGAGATAAGCGAACAGGTTGCCAGCTCTATACATCATGGAAATGCAAGAAACTAGGAAGAGGAGACTTGACCCCTCAGGCCTGCCTTATCACTCACCGCTGATGTGCCGGTTCCCCTCAGCCATCAACTCATTCCAACTGGCTGCATCCAGATTTCTGAATGGACAAATATCTCCTGAGGAGTAAGTTCATCACTGTATAATGCATCTTTTCTGCACTGCTCTTCCAGCTTATTGTAACAAATTTCATGACAAATGCAGTGATATTACACCTGATTGTGATTCTAACTCAATTCTCCAATTGTTGTTTCAAATCACCCAGTGACCTAACCCCCACAAGCCCACTCTGTTGCGCACACTTCAATTTTAAATTGCTCTTAATTTTAAACTTTAACTTGTATTTATGTCCACCTACCCCCATGGAGATTTTTCAACTAGTGGTAGGAATAATCCAAATAGGACGTACATGGTAAATGGTAGGGCATTGAAGAACGCAGTAGAACAAGAGTGATCCTGGAATAATGGTGCATAGTTCCCTGAAGGTGGAATCTCATGTGGATAGGGTGGTGAAGAAAGCTTTTGGTATGCTGGCCTTTATAAATCAGATCATTGAGTTTCGGAGTTGGGATGTAATGTTAAAATTTACAAGGCATTGGTAAGGTCGAATTTGGAGTATCGTGTACAGTTCTAGTCACCGAATTATAGGAAAGATGTCAACAAAATAGAGAGAGTACAGAGAAGATTTACCAGAATGTTACCTGGGTTTCAGTACCTAAGTTACAGAGAAAGATTGAACAAGTTAGGTCTTTATTCTTTGGAGCGTAGAAGGTTGAGGGGGGACTTGACAGAAGTAGTTAAAATTATGAGGAGGATAGATAGAGTTGATGTGGATAGGCTTTTTCCATTGAGAGTAGGGGAGATTCAAACAAGAAGACATGAGTTGAGAGTTAGGAGGCAAAAGTTTAAGGGTAACATGAGGGGGAATTTCTTTACTCAGAGAGTGTTAGCTGTGTGGAACAAGCTTCCAGTAGAAGTGGTAGAGGCAGGTTTGGTATTGTCATTTAAAGTAAAATTGGATAGGTATATGAACAGGAAAGGAATGGAGGGTTATGGGCTGAGTGCGGGTCAGTGGGACTAGGTGAGAGTAAGCGTTTGGCACGGACTAGAAGGGCCGAGATGGCCTGTTTCCGTGCTGTAATTGTTATATGGTTATATGACACTTTCAAACATCTACTCAGTCTGCAAGAGGTGATGCCTCAAGAAGGAGGTATCCATCAGGACATGTCCTCTTCTAATTCCTACCATCAGGGAGGAGGTACAAGAGCCTGAAGATGCACACTCAATGTTTCCGGAATAGCTTCTCTTCTGCCATTTTAGTCATTTTATAGTACTGTGCAAAAATCTCAGACACATTAGGTAGACTGTGCCTAAGATTTCTGCACAGTATCTGTAACTTCAATTTACTGCTTGCAATTTACAACTTATATTGAGATTGGAAGACTAGTTCTGGTTTGAATTAATATCTCCCACATTCACATTTGGAGGTGAGGTGGAGGTACGTCTCTACCAAAGGAGGTGTGAGGTGCTCCTTCCCTCTGCCGGCCTGCAGGTCACCCTCGGGCAAGGTGTGGCACCTGCTCAGTGCCCCCCCACCCCGATCAGGGTCACGTGAAGCCGTGGGACCAGGTGGTGGATGGTCGAATGAGCAGCTGGTGCATATCACAATCCTGGTTATGCAACCACCGACGCCAGGCAGACAGTCTCTGAAGAGTATTGATAATGGTTGGGGTCACCCGTCCTGTAAAGTCATTGGCCAGAAGAAACCGATCAGTACGAAAAACTTGCCAAGAACAATCATGGCTGGGGAAAGACGTCATACGACACAGCCACATAATGAGAAAGGGGATTGACATAACTCCAGGGTACTCCCTAACAACAAGTGTAAAAGGCGCTGAGCTGATCAGGGTGCCCTTTGACGATCAAGCCCCGGCTCATCAGCCTCATTGCCAAAAGCAGTACTGTACGAAAGTCTGAAGCACTCCAGCCAGAGGCAGGTGCAAAAGACTTCTGCACAGAACTGTATGTCACAACAGTGATTTGATCATGAATCCTCCCGATCCTACATGCTTCAATGAGATCACCTCTGAACTCCAATGAATGTTGACCTCAGTTCTTTAGCTGCCAGGGTTGGACCACCATCTTTTCCCAGGAATTAGCCCTGTGAATCTCTTTTGGACCACCCCCAATGCCCGTCTTTAGGGAACTGAAGCTGACTACAGGACTGCAAGTGTGGCCTCACTAATATCCTGCACAACTGTAACATTACATCTACATTGCCCAACTCCAGCCCTCTTGGGGCAACCTAGGACCAGAGGGCACAACATCAGAATACACGGATGAGGATTAGAATAGAGATGAAGAGGAATTTTTTTAGCCAGAGGGTGGTGAATCTGCAGAATTTATTGCCACAGGCAGCTGCCTCAAGTTCAAGTTCGTCATTCAACCGTACCCATGAACACAGCCAAATAAAACGGCGTTCCTCTGGGGCCAGGCTGTAAAACACAGTACCACAGTCACACACAGCACAAGGCACAAATAGTGGATATAATTACCATGTTGAGCTGCCTGACAATGTTTCTATGGCTCATGCACAGGAACCTGTAGATCCCACTATTTTCCACTCATCTGTTTTAGATAATAATCACTTTAGATTCAGCTTAGAAAAGTGCACAACCTCACAATCGCATAGATTAAACTCCACTTGTCAACCTTCTCTCCATCCTCTTACAGATCCCAATCGGGAGGAGACCACACAACCTCCACACCAGGGCCACCAGACATAAAAACAGTTACTTTCTCCAAGCAGCAAGGCTGATCGACGCCTCCATCCACCAGCCCCACCACTACTTTATTATTTCCCTTCAGTCAGCTTACGTACAGCCTCGCTGTATTGATTTTTATAGACATACAATTAATAAGCTAACTTATTTATATTTATTGTGGTCTTTATCATACTTTGTTTTATTATGCTGTATCGGATCCAAGGTAACAATTATTTTGATCTCCTTTACACTTGTGTACTGGAAATGACATTAAACAAAAGGGGCATAAGACACAGGAGCAGAATTAGGCCATTTGGCCCATTGAGTCTGCTCTAGCATTCAATCATTGCTGATCCTTTCTTTCCCCTCCTCACCCCCAATCCTTAGCCTCCCCTCCTCCCATAACCTTTGATGCCATGGCCAACCAACAACCTATCAATCTTTGCTTTAAAAACACCCAATGACCTGAACTCCACAGCTGCCTGTGGTAATAAATTCCACACATTTACCACCTTCTAGCTAAAGAAATTTCTCCACATCTCTGTTTTAAATAGACATACCTCTATCCTGTACCCTCCTGTCTTAAGACTCCCCCACCACAGGAAACATCCTTTTTATATCTACTCTGTCTAGGCTTTTCAACATTCTTAAGTTTTCAATGAGATCCCCCCATCCTCCTAAATTCCAGTGAGTACAGGCGCAGAGCCATCAAACATTCCTCATATGAGAACCCTTTCATTCCCAGAATCATCCTTGTGAATTTCCTCTGAACCCTCTCCAAGATGAGGCCTCACCAGTGCCTCATAAAGTCTCAGCATCACATCCTTACTCTTGTATTCCAGACCTCGTGAAATGAATGCTAACATTGCATCGCAGATATTTGGATTTTCTCCACACTTAGAAAGTAATCTGCACATTTATTTCTTCTACCGAAGTGCAAGACCGTGCATTTTTCAACATTGAATTTCATTTGCCACTTCCTTGCCCATTCTCCTAATCTGTCTTTCGGCAGTCTTCCTATTCCCTCAACACTACCTGCCCCCCCCCCCCCCCCACCGATCTTCGTATCATCTGCAAAAATTACAACAAAGCCATCTATTCCATCATCTAAGTCATTGATATGCAGCATAAAGAGAAGTGATCCCAACACCGACCCCTGCGGAACATCACTGGCAGCCAATCAGAAAAGAATCCTTTTATTCCCACTCGCTGCCTCCTACCTATCAGCCAATGCTCTAACTATGCCAGTAACTTTCCTGTAATACCATGGGCTCGTAACTTGGTAAGCAGCCTCAAGCGTGGCACCTTATCAAAGGCATTCTGAAAGTCCAAATATACAACATCCACTGTATCCCTTTATATATCCTACTTGTAACCTGCTCAAAGAATTCCAACAGGTTTATCAGGCAAGATCTTCCCTTAAGCAAACCATGCTGACTTGGTCCTGTCTTGTCTTGTGTAATCCAAGTACTCCATCACCTCATTCTTAACAATTGACTGTAACATCTTCCCAAACACTGCTAACTGGTCAACAAGGCTAACTGGTCTATAATTTCCTTTCTGCTGCCTCCCTCCCTTCTTAAAGATTAGAGTGACATTTGCAATTTTCTAATTCTTTGGCACCATGCCAGAGTACAATAATTCTTGAAAGATCATTTCTAATAACTCCACAATCTCTCCTGCTAACTCTTTCAGAACCTGAGGGTGCAGTTCATCTGGTCCAGGTCACTTCTGTACCTTTAGATCTTTCAGCTTTGTGAGCACCTTCTCCCTTGTAGAAGTAACTGCACCCACTTCTCTTCCCTCACACCTTCAACATCTGGCACAGTGCTAGTGTCATCCCCAGTGAAGACTGATGCAAAAAACTCATTTAGCTCATCTGCCACCCCCGTCCCCCATTATTATTTCTCCAGCCTCATTTTCTCGTGATCCTTTCTCCACTCTCATCTGTTTTATATTTTATACACTTGAAAAACTCTCTATCCACCTTGATATTGTTTGCGAGCTTGTTTTCATATTCATCTTTTCACTCCTAATGATGCTTTTAGTTGCTTTCTGTAGGTTTTTAAAAGGTTCCCAATCCTCTATCTTCCTGCTATTTTTTGCTTTGTTGCTTGCCCTCTCTTTAGCTTTGACTTCCTTTGTCAGCCACAGTTCTACTATCTTGCCATTTGAGTATTTCTATGTTTTTGGAATACATCTATCTAGCACCTTCATCACTTCCCCCAGAAACTCACACCATTGCTGTTCGACTCTCATCCCTGCCAGCATCTCCTTCCAAATTACTTTGGTGAACTTTGGTTGGACATCCCTGACCCTGGCAACACACTGTCTGGGTGTCACATTCAAATCCACAGAATTTCCTGTCTGTTACTCTGACTATTAAGATCTCATTTTTTTTCTTCTTTTTCTGTTTTTTTTCCCACATTGTTATACCTAGTTTTCTTGTCTTGTACACATTATATTTGTATCATGTATGATTTTGGGAGACTTAATTCTCTTGTACCTATTGTTTATATATCCATCTATGTTAACTTTCAATTTTGTAATCCAATAATTATGTATCAATATTTGTTATCTTAATATGTTGATATTAATAAAAAGATTGAAAAAGAAAGAAAGTCCTCTACCACTTCCACTCCCCTCTTCCCCTTCCACACCACGGACCTTTGCTCAGAACCAGCAACCCAGTCTCCATGGCATTTCCCTGGGAGGTCATCCCCCACAACAGTGTACTTATTCTTGATGGGAATGGCCATAGGGGCGCTCTTCACATTCCTTCTCCTGACTATCTTGAATCACAAATCACGTCACTGCAACATGGGCTCCCATTTTCCTCATTGCCTTTGGAAAACTTAGATACTTTCACTGCAGGTTATGGATATGGTGGCATCGGTTAGTCTCGCGAGACCATGGATCTGCGACTGGAATGGTTTCCACAGCTCAGGCCCGGGCAGGGTTGTATGGAAGACCAGCAGTTACCCATGCAGCAAGTCTCCCCTCTCCACGACACCGATGTGCCTGAAGGGAAGACCAAAGGCCGATACAGCTTGGCACCGGTGTCGTTGCAGGAGTTGCCAGAGTGAGGTTGAAGGTTATGGATATAAATCATGAGTAACTGACAGCCAAGGACTGATCATGGAGCGCTCGCCAGCAAGGGAGGAGGGATGGGAAAGGGGCTGTTTTGCTGTTGGTTTATTGTTGTTGCTTTTGTTGTCCCGCTGAACGCTGTGGGCATGCAATGTTGACACCAGAATGTGTGACGACATTTCAACTTCAAACTTAATTGACATTAAACCATGCATGAATACAGCCAAGTGAAAGCTTCACTTCAGGGCCAAGCTCCAAAACCGAGCCACACACAACACAAGCCACATATCAGATGGCAAGCAGATACAAGATATCAGTAAAATACAGTCACACGAAAAATATAGTCCAAAACCCTGAGTCCATGAATGTTGCAGCAGTGCGCAGTCGAACACAATGCATCTTGTCTTCTACTGAACGAACACTAGAGGGAAGCACTTTCACCAGCACCGACGCTGCAGCAGACCAGCCCTGGTGGAGCGCAGTGACCCCACACCTCTCTCCTGGGTGGCTGTAAACAGGCGACACTGCAGCTCGAGGCCTGATCCTCGCTACGACTGAGCTCACACAGCTCCCCTGCTGTCTGTCCACCAATAAATCAGTGAATCAGACTTGTGGGCTGCCTGCAGCACATCCTGAGGTTGTGTTGATGTTAATGCTAACAACTCATTTCACTGTGTGTTTTGATCTGCATGTGATTCTTTTTAAATGTATTATTTACTGAGATACAGGATGGAATTGGTGCCACCCAGAAACCCCTGATTTAACCCTGGCCTAATCAATTTACAATGACCAACTAACCTACCATCCTTAGATGGAGGGAGAAAGCTGCAGTGCCCAGACAGAACCCACACATTCGACGGGGAGAAGATTCCTCGCAGGTGACGTCAGGATTGAATGCCAACAGCCCAAAATGTAATAGTGTAGCAAAAACTTGAGAATTTGTAAATTTATATAAAGTCGCAAAGAATTGGAAGGGTTTGCACAACATCCTTTTCCCTGGGTTTGGGTGTCAGCCTTCTTCCCCCCGAGAATGGTCTGGACATTGAACGAGGAAGTGGTTGAGGCAGATACATTAACAGCATTTAAAAGGCACTTGGACAGGTACATGGATGGGAAGTGCTTGCTGAGATATGGGCCAAACACCAGAGAATGGGACTAACGTTGATGAGAACCTTGCCAGAGGGCCTGTTTCCATGTTGAACAGCTCCATAGATCAGTTCACAAACAGCGGACCGTCTTCAGGGAGAGATTCTGTGGCTGTTGTAAATGTGAAGACATCAATATAAAATACTGATATAAATCCGACCTGTTACCCTACTCCACCATCAATCGAACCCTTCCCGCCTATGGAGTCCATAATCCTCGATTTTCCTTTCATGCCTGATTACGAAGCTTGTCATAGCCGGGGGTGGCAGTGGGGAGAAGCTCCCACTACCTATAAAGTGCTCCAAATGGCGTGCGACTCTAACAGCCTCTGACAACGAAGTCCAACTCTTGGCCTTCACGTGTGGCTTAGCTACTAGGTCCAGCGGAACCGTTTCTACTGACGGGAGAGAAGGGGCAAAGGTGGACCACTGGCGCCTCAAAATCAGTTGCTTTGGGCAGGTGGGGCTTGTCAGACTTGGCCTAGGAGAAGGAAACCTCCGCTGCCTTGTGACCATAGCCTACCACGGGAAAGGCTGCGTGAGTAAACCGCGAGGAAGAAACCCAGAGCTGGGGTCCTTAAGGCAGTTTGAAGTTGTTTACAACTTCATTCTGGCAACCTCTGCGAGACTATGGTGTTAAGCTGTATCGGCGCTTGCTCTTCCCTCGGACGACATCAGTGACGTGGAGGGGGAAACCCGCTGCATGGGCAACAGCCGGTTCTTCAAGTCTTCCCACCCAGACTTGTGCCCTGGAGAGGACACAGCCCACCAGAGGGGCAAACCCATCATCCCCTAGGATCGATGGCTGTCTACTACATGCGCCTATCCAAGAGTCTTGTAAATTTCCCCAATGTATCAAAGTCCAAAGTAAATTTATTATCAAAGTACATATATGTCACCACATACAACCTTGAGATTCAGTTTCTTGTGCGCATACTCAATAAATCTATAAACAATAACCATCACAGAATCAATGAAAGACCACTCATTTGGGGCATTTAACCAGACTGCAGATGACAGCAAATACAAACAGAAGAAATAATAATAATAAATTACTAAGCGATAAATATCAAGAAATTCAGATAAAGAGTCCTTGAAAGCGAGTCCATAGGTTGTGGGAACATTTCCATGATGGGGCGAGTGAAGTTATCCTCTCTGGTTCAGGAGCCTGATGACTGAGGGGCAATAACCGTTTCTGAACCTGGTGGTGTGAGTTCTGAGGCTCCTGTGCCTTCTTCCTGATAGCAGCAGTGAGAAGAGAGCATCTCCTGGGAGATGGGGATCCCTGATGACGGATGCTGTTTTCGTGCGACAGCGCACCATGCAGATGAGCTCAATTAACCCCGACCACCATCCCTGGCAGAGCACTCCACGCTTAGTGCTCTCCTTGTAAAATAAAAACCTCTGAAATTGTCTAAACCTTCCTCCTATTACTTTAAAATTATGCCCCCTGGCTTTTAGGCACTCCCACCCTGGGGGAAAAGGGCACCTCTATCAATTCACTTCTCATCCTCATTCACTCTAAAGGAAAAATCCCGAGCTCACTCAACCTTTTCTCATGACATGCTCTAATTCAGGCAGCAGCCTGGTGAATCACCTCTGCACCCTCTCTAAATTCCACATCCTTCCTATAATGAGGGGGTATCTCTGATAACTTTTCCTCTATTTACTCCTTGTCCAGACCCAAAACCCAGGCAAATATTTAACACTCCACCAAAGTGTTAGAGTTGAGTTGTTCACCGATATTGACAATCCATTTGCAAATGTTTTGTCACCATACGAGGAAACATCATATTTCCAACTCCACCAATATGTTTTAAAAACACATTTTCTCACTGATGTTTCTCAGAGTCCTGACGAAGGGTCTCGGCCCAAAACACTGACTGCTCATTTCCATGGATGCTGCCCGACCTGCTGAGTTCCTCCAGCGTGTTGTACGTGTTGCTTTCTCAGAGTGTGCTGTGTCCATAAGACCATGACATATAGGAGCAGAATTAAGCCATTTGGCCCATCAACTTTGCTCTGCCATTCAATCATGGCTGATCCAATTCCCTCTCAGCCCTTGTCTCCTGCCTTCTCCCCTTATCCCTTCATGCCCTGACCAAGAATCTACCAACCTCTATCTTAAATATACCCAATGACTTGGCCTCCATAGCTGTGCCTGGCAACAAATTCCACCACTCTCTGGCTAACGAAACAGCTCCTTACCTCCGTCCCTCTATTCTGAAGCTGTGTTCTCTGGTTCTAGACTCCCCCACCCATACAAAACATCCCCTCTATTGAGGCCTTTCAACATTCAATAGGTTTCAATAGGATCCCCCTCCCCGCCCCCCATTCTTCTGGACTCCAGTCAGCAGATCCCCGGAGCCATCAAATGTTCCTGGAACCTTGCTCGGCATGGCTTTCATGAAGCAGTTGCCACATTTACTACATTGCGTGCTGACTACTCTTCAAAAGTACCTCAGTGGTTGTAAAGTGCTTTGGGATACCCTGAGGCTGTCGATAAACTACGACTGCTCTGCTGCATTCTGAAAGCTGCTAAGAATGTACCTATTAAAGTCCCACTCCAGATTCACATTGTACGCAGTAGGGTAATTGTACTCATAATTATCTCACACACATTTAGGCTGCTGCTGTTTGAAATGTTTCTTTTGCTTGCTTCCTTTGTGCGCTTCTCCGTTTCACAGTCTATCATAGTTTACCACCGGCTAACATCACCAGCTCAAGATCTGTCGCCAACTTTCATGCAACGAAGGTCACATTCACGGATGCACCTGCTGCTGAGTCCACATTACCAACGACTGGTGGACTCACAAAGGAGAAGGGAGCACACCAGCAGCTCCACTCCGATGGGATTTTAAGGGCTCCTGCATGTCACTGAAGTCCACCATGGACAGTCCCAAGCTTTACTGAGAGAGGAGAAGGGTTGGACATGGAGCCAGCAACCCCATTCCATAAAATCTCAGGGCTATGGATACGTCAACAGAAGCTCCAAAGACACATTCCATGAGGGAGAAAGAATTTTAAGAATATGGGCTACACTTGGGACATCTTGAAAGACGGGCCTACGACAGAGGACTCTGGTGAGCTGCTCTCAGTTTCCTATGTGCCAGTAGGGATGATGGGCTAAGGAGCAGTGGTATGACACTAAAGACCCTTGCAAACTTGGACAGATGTACTGTGGAGAGCATTGTGATTGACTGCAATTTTAAATATTTCCACTGGACTGCTGCTACACACCAACAAAGTTTACATTACATAAGTCAGAGGTAATGATCCAGATTCTGATTAATCTTAAATTCAGGCACAGGGGTGGAGATACGTCTCTACCAAAGGAGGTGTAGGCTGGTGCTGTCCTCCGCTAGCCTGCCGATCACCCTCAGGCAAGGTGTAGCACCTAAATAGTCCCACCCCCCCACCCGATCAGGGTCACGTGAAGTCGTGGGAGCAGGTGGTGCGTGGTAGTATGAGCCACTGGTGTATATCACAAGTCCTGGTGATGCGACCACCGACGCCAGGCAGACAGTCTCTGAAGAGTATTGACAATGGCCGGGGTCACCGGTCCTGTAAAGACACGGCCCAGAAGAAGGCAATAGCAAGCCACTTCTGCAGAAAAATTTGCCAAGAACAATCATAGTCGTGGACAGACCATTATTACCTGCATTATATGACGATGAGGCACAGGATTTCTTTTATTATTTGGAGCCAACAACCCTTCCAGCCCAACAAGCCAGTGCTGCCAATTACACACTTCTCTAATTAACTTACTAACCCGCGTGTCTTTGGACTGTGGGAGGAAACCAGAGCACCCGGAGAAAACCCATGCAGTCACCGGGAGAGCGTACATCAGTGGCAGGAACTGAGCCTGGGTCACTGACACTCACTGCTACACCATATTCTTCAGATTAAAGGTTCAATGACTTCCATTTATAGACTGCAGTTAATGTAACAAGAATCTCCTCAGCTTCTTCACAACAGGAATTGTTAAAACAAAAGCTGTGCGTGTGGGCGTAAAACTCAGATCGCAGGGATACTGGGTAGGTATGATTCCTATTCCGTAGAGACAAGAGTGGTTTTAACTAGGCAAATGGGGCCTAGTTATGGGGCGTATGGGGCAAATGGGGCCAGGGTGAACCTATTGTTTAAGCAGGAAACAGCTCAGTACTGTATAGAACTGTGGGACTCTGTGTGAGAAAAAGAAGCCATGGTAAAGGCTGAGTGGGTGCAACTATCTGATCATCGCTCATTGGCAAACTCCTGCACAGTAAACAAAATGACACAAGCTTATATAAGTTTACACCTGCAGGTATGATAAACACAAGAGATTCTGGAGATGCTGGAATTTCAGGATAACACACACCAAATGCTGTTGGAACTCTGCAGGTCAGGCAGCATCTATGGAGAGGAGTAAACAGTTGACATTTCAGACTGAGACCCTTTATCAGCATTGATCAGGTCCCGAAGAAGGGTCTCAGCTGAAAATGTCGATTCTTTATTCCTTTCCATAGATGCTGCCTGACCTACAGCTATGCACTGTGAGGACATTCACACAAACACAGACACACACACACACATATGCATCCATATGCTCACACACAAGCGCACGCCCACACACTCAAACACATGCACGCAGAAGCACACACACTCATGACCCATGTTATAGCAGACAGCTTAGATCTCTGTACACAGTACAGGCCAAAGAGTGCTGTGGCCACCGAGAATTGGCTTTAACTACAGGAAACTCTCCTTGGAGACCCAGCAAGCACGATAACAACTTCACACCCACGTTGGTAATGTTGCAAAGAAACATTGCAGAGCTTTATTCCTGCTTAACACAACACAGTGCGAACCCAGCAAATGGAAAGCCACACAGCTTTCCATTACCACACCCCTCACCGGGCCGACGCTAACACACAGGGATTACAGTACTGTGCCACAAGCAGGTAAGTGGACCAGATGCAAGTCACGTCCTGCACTCGAGCTTTACACGCTGCCCCACTGCTGATGAACTTGGGGAGTGGGTGTTCATGAAGCGCAAGGCGTCTCAAAACTAGAGGCTGGCAGCTACCATCCCGAAACGCAGATGGACAAGACATTCTAGCCTTCAGATCACAGCAGCTTGCTCCCCTGAGTACACCACTCACACACACACACGCGCACACACACACACGATACAAGCATGTCTGCCTGTGATTTACAGTGTGCACTGCAACCCAGGCTCTCTCACATCACCTCCTCTGTCCACACAGTTAGCCACCCCACACCCTGCACGTTTGTCCGGAGATGCTGCCCAGTCTCTGACCTCACTCTGCTCAGGATGACCAGCTATCCCTAACCCAACACAACTCACCCATGGGTGCTCACCCCCTACATCCCCTTAAAGACTGGGTGCCTGCCTTCTGCACCCCCCCTGGGTAACCACCCAAACCCAGCCCCCCACTTACCCCACATTCAGGGCGGGGTGACAGCCTATCCCAAAGTTGGTCCTGCCCCACCCATGCCCTCTTCTCCCTGGGAATGGCTGTTCCATTCAGGTTCTACTCCCCCTGGAAGGATGCCCCTCCATCCTCAACCCTCCCTCCCACCCACACCCTCAGGCAGAGTGCACACCACTCCACAGCCGAATGTCAACTGAATTCAACCACTCTCTCTATCCAGGATGGTTCTCCCACCCCCCTCATCCCTACCCGCTACCTCCCAGCAGGGGCATCCACCTATCCACACACTCAGTCCGGGGCACCCTCACATTCCCACCCTTCAGACCGGGTGACCACCCACCCATCTCCACTCCCGAATGGTGTACGCACCCCCACTCTCAGGGCCAGGGTGCCCACCCATCTCCTCCCTCAGGGCTGGCTGATCGCCCATCCATCCACCATTGAGGCTGGGTACTCAGCCACTCATCGTCACTCTCAGAGAAGTGCACCCACCCAACCACACTCACCAAGATGGTTGCCCCACCCAACTTACACATCCTCCCTTAGCAAAGTTCCCATCCCTCAGCTCTCCTCACCCACCACAGCGATTTCCCAGCTGAAACACCAACACACCCCAATACCAACACAACCAACCCAACCTGGGCAGGTTGGAGGGAGGAGTTGGCAGTGGGTGGGAGAGGCATATGGGAAGTCAGAGGGGGGGAGGGGGGAGAGGGGGAGGAGAGGGGGGAGGGGGAGAGGGGAGGAGAGGGGGGAGGGGGAGAGGGGAGGAGAGGGGGAGAGGGGAGGAGAGGGGGAGGGGGAGAGGGGGGAGGGGGAGAGGGGGGAGGGGGAGAGGGGGGAGGGGGAGAGGGGGAGAGGGGAGAGGGGGGAGGGGGAGAGGGGGAGAGGGGGGAGGGGGAGAGGGGGAGAGGGGGGAGGGGGAGAGGGGGAGAGGGGGGAGGGGGAGAGGGGGGAGGGGGAGAGGGGGGAGGGGGAGAGGGGGGAGGGGGAGAGGGGGAGAGGGGGGAGGGGGGAGAGGGGGAGAGGGGGGAGGGGGAGAGGGGGAGAGGGGAGGAAAGGGGGAGGGGGAGAGTGGAGTGGTAGCGGAGGGAGTGGGAGAGGAGGGGGAAGGAGGTGGGGAGGGGTAGGAGACGGGAGGAGCGTAGGGGGTAGTGGAGGGGAGGGTGAAGGGGAGAGGGGAGAGCACCCACTCATACACCAACATCACTCCTACCCACCTGTTCTTTTGCGGACCGGCCTCTTCTTGCCGCTGCAGAAACGGACCTTGGAGAAGACGCCGAGACCATGCCTCTCGCACAGCGACTTCTTGGCCTTGCTAGGGCTGCTCCGTCGCTTGGCGGCCGACACCCGGTCCGCGTTGTTCTCCCTCGCCTGCCGCTTCTGCCGGATCAGAGAGCTGGCGAGAGCCGCAGCCATGGCCCGGGCGGCAGCTCAGTGAAGCCGGCGGGGCTTCCAAACTTGCGGGAGGCGAGGAGGAAGGAAGGAGGGAGGGGAGATGCAGAGACGAGGCTCGCCGCAGCCGCTGTCCCTCCGATCAGGAGCAGCGGCAGGGAGCGGGCACCCGATCCCAGCGCGGTGGGTTCATTCCCCAGCCCCGCTCTGCACCCCCCGTCCTTCACCCCTAGGGCTTCACTTCACGGACCAGGGGGCAGACAGAAAGAACGAGTCGGGCAGAATCGGCACGGGTGTCTCGACTGGCCCTCGCCCAGTTCTAGGTGAGCGTCCGCACCGACTCCAGGTCCATCCACGGAGGTGCGCGGTGTCTACAGATCTCCTCGGGGTGCGTCCTGACTGCAGTCGCCGGCGCCGTGCACGGGAGAAAGGGGAAGCCTCCCCCGGGTCATCCTCTGCTCCGGGACCGTGCAACTCCGTCCGTCCCTCCGAAGGAAAGGTTTTCTTGTGCGTCCGGGGGGGGGGGGGGTCGGTGGGCGGTGACCCCGCCTGGACCTTGTAGGATTTGGGTTGAGGTGGGGCTGACACCGCCTGGATCTCGTTGGGTTGGGGTTGACTCGGCTGGGATGCGTTGACTTCCACTGGACTGGACCGGTAAGATCTCCCAACTTTCTTCCCTTTCTGCTGCAGTCCGGAAATCTGAGCTCCTCCACCGCCGGGGGTGACAGGAGAGAGAACGCAGAACAGATGCAGGGGGTAGGCAGATAGTGTAGTTCCTAGAAAATCCCGGTTCCTCCTCCCGAGGTTTCTCCTTCAGTGGTGGGCTCGATGGAAGGGCTCCAAAGGCGGGCGTTTGGACAGGAAAGGGTGCCCAGGTCTCCGCTCCGGTCCCTGTCGCTTCTTGCAGCTCTCCCGATCTACTACGCAATTATACGTGAGTGAGTTTCGGATGAAGCCTCTTTGATCCGAGTAAGGCAGCGAGAGAGGAACTGCGGCGGTGCCTACCGAGAGCCCTGTCCCACTCCCAGCGTTGTTCACCCCCGCCCCCTCCTGCCACGCTCGCACAACACACCCCCCGCACGCACACCGAGCCGAGACCGGCAGCGAGAGAGCGAATGTGCTCAGGTACGGACTGACACCCATCTATAAACAGTAAAACTCCCCTTGCAGAGTCACGTACGCCGACATTTCGACACCAAAACAGTCGCAGATCGGACGTACAATCGCCAAAACGCCTCCCAGTAATCCCAGTAATCCTTAAACTGTGTACCGCAGGGCGCTCGACCTCTGATGTACCAGAGGCGGACACCCTCAGCCGCTCGGTCAGCGCAGGAGCTGAATTAATAAATCGTCCGACTGAAATGTTAACTTTCTCTCTAGCGCGGACTAACGCCAGCATTTTGAGATCCATTTTTATCCCCATTCCGACTCCCCTTTTGAAAGTGCAGAGATAATTTTAATGTCAGACCTAAATTAATAGTCAAGCATCCGACTGAGCGCTTGAAAATATCGGCCGAGTTCTCATCTGTCGACAAGAGCCCGCAGCGATGAACAGCTAGATGAAGTGTGTTAGTTGAGGTAGAAATCTGGGACAAGGCAGAAACTGGTATAAGAGCCGGGGGGCGGGGGGGGGGGGGGGTGTCGAAGATGAGAGAGACGAAGAACCGTCCACGGGGAATAGAGACGACAGACAGTAAGGTTTATGTAGCCCTTTCGTCGCCGAGTCATCCGCACAAGTACCTAGAGTAATACAGTACGAAAACAGGCCCTTCGGCCCTACTGGTCCGTGCTGACCGCACCATCTCACTTGCTAGTCGGAATTGCTTGCGTTCGGCGCGGGTTTCCCCGGGGTGTACCAGTTTCTCCTACAGTCTGAAACCGTACAGGTTAGTAAGTCAATCAGTCATTGTAACTTTTCCTGTCATTAGGCTAGGGTTAAATAGGCGGGTTACTGGGCTGACAAAACTAGTCCCTTCTGCCCACACAATTTTCCATGTCCTTCCAATTTCTGCATTCATGTCTAAACATCACTTAAAAATGGGCCATGGTCCTGCAACATCCACAAACTCCTCTTAAATGTTGAAATCCACCCGAATCCACCACTCGTGCAGGCAGCTGGTTCCACACTCTCAACACCCTGTGAGTGAATAAGTTTTCCCTCATGTTGCCCTTAAAGATTTCACCTTTCACCCCTAACCTCTAGTTCTAGTCTCAACCAACCACAATAAAAAGAGCCTGCTTGATTTGATCCTGTCTGTAACCCCTCATAATTATGCATACATCTACCAGTTCTCCCTTCCTGCTGAGGTCCAGGGAACAAGGCCCTAATCTATGCAACCTTTCCCTATAACTCAGCTCCTCCAGACCCACCAACGCAATAGCAAATTATTTACAGCAGCATCACAGGCACACAGCATCAGGTAAGCAGTATTCACAAAAAAAGCATAAATTAAACACAAATTTTTACTTTTTTTTACAAGAAAGCACAATTAGAACCAAAAAAGTATATTTTAATGTGAAGTGTTGCTGAACTGTAGTGATAAGGGTTGTGTTGGTGTTTCAGTGATTGAATGGTTAAAGTGAAGCAGCAGATCCTGAACCTGCATTTTCAGGTTTCTGAACCTTATTTTTGTTTTTTTTTTGTTCCAATATTTTTCTTTATTGTAATAATTTATATTTTTCATGTGGTGTGGCTGTGATGCCCCTACAAGTATGTTTTTCATTGCCAAATGGAAGGTGCCAGTAACTCAGATAACCACACATTACAACAGTGGTGTGCAGAAGAGCATCTCTGAATGTACAACACATTGAACCCTGAAGTGGATGGGTTGTAGCTGGAGAAGATCATGACTGTTCACTCAGAGGCTATTTCATTAATGTGGCCACTGAGTGTATGTACTTGTGCAGATGACAATAAACTTGACTTTGACTCAGAGTCGAGTTTATTGCCATCTGCACGAGTACATACACTCAGTGGCCACATTAATGAAGTGGAGTGAGCTTATTCAGTTACGTAAGAAAAGCAGGTAATACCCAGCTGTGCGCGCGGCTGCGGCGGGACTTACAATAGAGTAGGTGTCCCAGTACCCGTACGGACCTCGCAGTGGGAGTGAAGACTACAGGAACATTCCCTGAACCCTTTCACCTCTGAATCAAAGTCGCACTTATTGTCATCTGCACAAATACAGTAAAAAAAACTTACTTACAGTCATATCACCATAAGACATGGGAGCAGAATTGGGCCATTCAGCCCCTTGAGTCTGCTCTGCCAGCCCATCATGGGTAATTTATTATCCCTCTCAACCCCATTCTCCTGCCTTCTCCCCATAACCTTTGACACCCTAACTAATCATCAAGAACCTGTCAACCTCTGCTTAAAATACACCCAATGACTTGGCCTCCACAGCCATCTGTGGCAATGAATTCCACAGATTCCCTGCTCACTGGCTAAAGAAATTCATCCTCATCTCCGTTCCAAAGTGACATCCCTCTTGTCTGAGGCTGTACCTTCTGGTCCTTGACTCCCCCATCACAGGAAACATCTTCTCCACATCCACTCTATCCAGGCCTCCCAGTATTCAATAGGTTTCAGTGAGATCCCCCCTCATCCTTCTAAACTCCGAGTACAGGCCCAGAACCATCAAACACCCTTCAGACATTAACCCTTTCATTCCTGAGAACCTCCTCTGGGCCCTCTCCAATGTCAGTGCATCTTTTCTTAGGTACGGTGCCCAGAACTGCTCACAACACTCTAATGTCACAGAAAGCTTCCACATTACATCCTTGCTTTTGTATTCTAGTCCTCATAGACAAGAATGCCAACATTGCATTTGCCTTCCACACCACCGACTCAACCTGCAAGTTTATCTTTAAGGAAATGCCAGCGTGTACAGGCCCAGAGCCATCAAACACTCCTCATCACAGTCACATTGCATCAGGAACACAACGTTCACAAGAATATCATGAACTATCACAAACAGCAGAGATCCCGCAGGTGCTGGAAATCCAGTGTAACACACACACACACAATGCACGTTGCAGATCAGACAGCATCCAAACTGATACAAGAAAGAACCCAAATAAACCCACTGCCCTGATTCCGGATTTAACCACCATGGAGGTAACCAAGCTAAACCAGCCCACACACAAAGACATGAGTTGATGGCACAAGGTACAAGGCAGAGAAAGCAGAGGATGCACCCACTGATCCCCGGGGGAGGAGATGGCAGAGTTATCCAGAGAAACTGCTGTCTCACTCCCAAATTCACTACTTCCTCTGGCAGCTCATTCCACCCTCTGAGTAAAGAAGTTTCTCCTCATGTTCCCCTTAAGCATTTCACCTTTCACCCTTAACCCATGACCTCTGGTTGTAGTCTCACCCAACCTCAGCGGAAAAGTCTGCTTGTATATCATCATTGTCATCATTATATGCCGTGTCATCTGACATCATCATTATGTGCCACGTCACATGATGTGGGCAATGATGATCTAGGACCATAATTATTCTTGGCAAATTTTACTACAGAAGTAGTTTGCCATTACCTTCTTCTGGGCCGTGTCTTTACAAGAGGGGTGACCCCCAGCCATTATCAATACTCTTCAGAGATTGTCTGCCTGGCGTCAGTGGTCGCATAACCAGGACCTGTGATATGCACTGGCGGCTCATACTACCACGCACCACCTGCACCTGTAGCTTCAAGTGACCCCGATTGGGGTGCAAAGCAAGTGCTACATCTTGCCCAAGGGTGACCTGCAGGCTAGTGGAAAAAAGGAACATCTTACATCTCCGTTGGTAGAGACGTATCTCCACCCTCCGATACCCTATCGATACCCCGCACTTGAGTGGGCAGGGAATGGAGAGATATGGACCACGTGCAGGCAGGAGAGTCTAGTGTCGATTGGTATTGTGGTCTGCAGAGGCATGGTGGGCCAAAGGGTCTGTTCCTGAATGGGAACAGTGAACAGACCCGTAAGGCATCTCATTTTCAAACTAGGCATTTGAATCTTTTGCAACTCCCCAGTCCTGATGTACCTAGCACAGAAAACTTTACAGCCCACCAAGCCGTGCTGACCTTTTAACCTACTCTAAGATTAATCTATCCTCCCTTCCCACTTTGCCCTCCATTTTTCTATCATCTATTTGCTTATCTAAGAATCTTTTAGATGTCCCTAATGTATCTGCCTCTCCCATCACCCCTGACAGGGGGTTCCATGTACCCATTACTCTGTGTAAAAAAACCTCTGACATCCTTCCGCACCTTACACATTCCTCCAATCACCTTAAAATATGCTCCCCCCTTCTATTAGCCATTTCCACCCCGGGGAAAATGTCTCCGACAGCCAGATGATCTGTGCCTCTTATCATGTACACCCCTATCAAGTCAGCTCTCATCCTCCTTCGCTCCAAAGAGACACCTAGAAGAATATTTCTCCTACTGTGAGAAGACAATAAGACCATAAGACATAGGAGCAGAGTTGAGCCAATTAGCCTGATGAGCGTACTCCGCCACTCCATCAAGGCCAATTTATCATTCTTAACCCCATTCTCCCATCTTCTCCCGTAATCTTTGATGCCTTAACTAATTTTGATCCAGAGATCTAATTAGAGGCTGGAATAGCCTTTCCAGACAGTGTTGATACTAATACATGGCTCCTCCATGGAGAGAGTGAAGTGCACCAAATTCCAGGGAGTTCACATCACAGATGATCTCACCTGGTCCCTTAATATCACCTCCCTGAACAAGAAGACACCTTAGCACCTCCTCTTCCTAGGAAGATTGAGGCAAGCCAGATTCACCCCCCCCCCACTTCCCCATCTTTACAGGAGCACCATTGAGAGCACCCTGACAAGTTGCACCTCCATCTGGTATGGAAGCAATCTAGCATCGGACAACCAGTCCCTGCAAAGGACAGTGAGAACAGCTGAGAGGATCAAAGGGGTCTCCCTACCATCCATCGGGGACATTCATCAGGAGCGCTGCATACGCAGGGCCCTTAGTATTATTAAGGATCCCACCCATCCACTCAGCATCCTCTTCGACTTTCCACCATCAGGCAGGAGACTACAATGCATAAAACAAGAATGGTCAGGATGAGAAACAGTTTCTTCCCCCAGGCCGTTGGGCTTCTGAACTCCCGGCCACATCAAGTGTCACTGGTTAGTCTGTTCCGTACCCTACAATATTTAATATGAATGCTCTTTAGTCTGTTACTTATGTATGAGTCATCTGCAGATTTTACCCTCACCTTCATAAGTTCTACACCCTGGTTCAAAGAAACATCTTGCTTTTAGACACATTATATATGTTACATACATACATATATAGTTAAATGACAATAAACTTGTCTTGATTATAGTCGATTTTAACCATGTCCATGTCTGAAAACCAGATCTAAAAATATCAAGGCTTCGAGGCCGGAGTGAAGGACATACCAGTGTTTCTCTCACTACCTCATGAGTTTACTCATCTCAGCTCTGCACTGAAGCCATCAGCATTCACCTCAGACCTGAACTGGCTCTGTGACTGTGGCCTGCACCCTTTAGCATTCACCTCAGACCTGAACTGGCTCTGTGACTGTGGCCTGCACCCTTTAGCATTCACCTCAGACCTGAACTGGCTCTGTGGCTGTGGCCTGAATCCTTCAGCATTCACCTGAGACCTGAACTGGCTCTGTGGCTGTGGCCTGCACCCTTCAGCATTCACCTCAGACCTGAACTGGCCCCATGCCTGTGGCCTGAATCCTTCAGCATTCACCTGAGACCTGAACTGGCTCCGTGGCTGTGCCCTCACATTTGGAGACTCTGCTGTTCATGTTCTCTGTGTTATTCATTTACCTTTTTGTTTTGCATGATTTGTTCCTTTATCGACCATTGGATGTTTGACGGTCTTTGTGGTGTGATTTTATTTGTGGGTTCTATTGTGTTTCTTTGTTTTGTGGCTGTCTGCAAGAAGATAAATCTGAAGGCTGTATATGGTATACATACTTTGATAATAAATGTACTTTGAAATGTTGATGATACTTAGAAGACGCCCTTCCCTCTTTTCACCAGATAATTAACTGTGATAGAGAGGAGGTAACGTTGCTGCAGCCTAATCACGTGGTTTCTCTCTCCACAGGTGTGACTGACTTGAACCCAGCAGTTACTGCCTTCTACACTCTCAGCTTGAATACTATTTACCTCTCTCTCCCCTCTCTTCCCATTTCCCTTTCCCTATTTACACCCTCATAAGACCACAAGACCTACAAGTGGAATTGGGCCATTCAGCCCATCAAGTCTGCTCTGCCGTTACTTTGTGGCTGATATGTTATCCCTCTCAACACCACTCTCCTGCCTCCTCCCCGTAACCTTTGGCACCTGGACGAATCGAGAACCTATCAAACTGTGCTTTACATATACCCAGTTACTTACCTCCAGACAACTGTGGCAATGATTCATCACCATTTGGTTCAAAAAAGTCTTATGTTCTAAATAGAATTCCTTCTATTCTGAGGCTGTGTCCTCTAGCCTAGACTCCCCCACTATAGGAAATAACCTCTCCTTATCCATTCTGTCTGTGTCCTCTGGTCCCAGACTCCCCCACTATAGGAAATATCCTCTCCACATCCACTCTGTCTGTGTCCTCTGGTCCCAGACTCCCCCACTACAGGAAACATCCTCTCCACATCCACTCTATCTGTGTCCTCTGGTCCCAGACTCCCCCACTATAGGAAACATCCTCTCCACCTCCACTCTATCTGTGTCCTCTGGTCCCAGACTCCCCCACTATAGGAAATATCCTCTCCTTATCCACTCTGTCTGTGTCCTCTGGTCCTAGACTCCCCCACTATAGGAAACATCCTCTCCACATCCACTCTATCTGTGTCCTCTGGTCCTAGACTCCCCCACTATAGGAAACATCCTCACCACATCCACTCTATCTGTGTCCTCTGGTCCTAGACTCCCCCACTATAGGAAACATCCTCTCCACATCCACTCTATCTGTGTCCTCTGGTCCCAGACTCCCCCACTATAGGAAATATCCTCTCCTTATCCACTCTGTCTGTGTCCTCTAGCCTAAGCTCCCCCACTATAGGAAATATCCTCTCCTTATCCACTCTATCTGTGTCCTCTGGTCCCAGACTCCCCCACTATAGGAAACATCCTCTCCACACCCACTCTATCTGTGTCCTCTGGTCCCAGACTCCCCCACTATAGGAAACATCCTCTCCACATCCCCTCTATCCTGTGCCCTCTAGCCTAAACTCCCCCACTATAGGAAATACCCTCTCATTATCCACTCTTGGGGCTTTCAATATTCAGTTGGCTTCAGTGAGATCGTCCACTCAGTCTTGTAAGCTCCTGTGAGTACAGGCCCGGAGCCATCGAATACTCTGCATATGTCAACACTGGGACAAATCGACTGCAATGACTAAATCTTCACTGCACCCAGGTAGGTACATTGGTCAGCATAAAGTAGTTGGACCGATTGGCTTGATTCCCTGCTCTATAACTGTGGCTGTCCAACTGTGACACTCCGTCAGCTGGTATCAAAAAAAAGGTAAATTGGCTCATCACAAACAATAGACAATAGACAATAGGTGCAGAAGTAGACCATTCGGCCCCTCGAGTCTGCACCGCCATTCTGAGATCATGGCTGATCATTCACTATCAATACCCAGTCCCTGCCTTGTTCCCATATCCCTTGATTCCCCTATCCATCAGATATCTATCCAGCTCCTTCTTGAAAGCATCCAGAGAATTGGCCTCCACCGTCTTCCGAGGCAGTCTGCAGATGCTGGAAATCCAAGCAGCACACAAAATGCTGGAGGAATCAGCAGGACTGAGCTCCTCCAGCTCTTTGTGTGTGTAAATTGTCAGGTCCAGTGAGAAACTTTGTTTTGCATGCCATCAATACGGATCATTGTAGCTCAGTACACAGAGGTAACACAAGGGAAAAGCAATAAGAGAATGCAGAATCAAGTGTTACAATTGCACAAAGGATGGAGAGCCACTTGTCATTGATCCATCCTTCATCCTTGCCCACTTCTCACCTTCCCTACAATGTAAAACATACTGTTCTCCAGCTCTTGATACCGCCACCGCTGCGAATACACAGGATTGTGGTCAAGAGACATAATACAGTCCGTGGCCACTTCATCACACACCTCCTGTGCCTAATAAACTGAACGCCGAGTGTATGTTCATGGTCTTCGGCTGCTGTGGCCTGTCCATTTCAAGGTTCAATGTGTTCCGTGTTTAAAGATTTTCTTCTGCACACCACTGTTGTAACGTGTGGGTCTTTGAGTTACCCTCGTATTCCTGTCAGCTTGAACCAGTCTGGCCATTCTCCTCTGACCTCTCTCACTTAGTTATTTATTTTATACAACAATACTGCACAGGAACAGGCCCCCTCGGCCCACAATGCTGTGCCAATTCAATTAAATTAGTAACCAAATGGCCAACCAAACTAATCCCTCCTGCTGACACAATGCCCATATCCTTCCATTTTCCTCACATTCATGAGCCTGTCGAAACATCTCTTAAAAGTCTGTGATGTTTCTGCCTTTACCACCTCCCCAGGGAGCACATTCTCTGAGCACCCACCACTCTCTGTAAAAAAAACTTGCCCTTCACGTCTCCTTTGAAATTACCCCTTCTCACCTTAAATGCACGTCCTCTGGTATTGGGACATTTCAACCCTGGGAGAAAGGTACTGTCTGTCTGCTCTATCTGTGCCTCTCAGAATCTGATAAACCTCTCTCAGATTCCCCTCAGCCTCCGCCACTCCAGAGAAAGCAATCCAAGTTTGTCCAACCTCTCGATATAAACACGCCCTTTAATCCTGGCAGCAGTCGGTAAACAACTTCTGCAACCTCTTCAAAGTCTCAACATCCTTCTCATAATGAGGTGACCAGAACCGTATGCAATACTCCTGATATGGCCTAACTAGAGTTTTATAAAACTGCATCATACCTTCCTGAAATTAGAACTCAGTGCCTTAACTAATAAAGGGAAGCATGCCATATGCTTTCCTAGCCACCCTGTCAAACTTCATGGCCATTATCAGCGAGCCCTGAAGTTGGACCCCAAAATCCCTCTGCTCACCATCACTATTAAGGATCCTACTCTTAACAGTGTACTGTAGCGGTGTGCTACACGCAGCGCTAAAATCACGACACGGAGTCGGTAACTGCAGTCGAAGGAAAAAACTTTATTCGAAAACTTCAGCCTCACTTTTAAGCCTCTGTCAACCGGCCCCCCGTGGCGAAGAGGCTCCAAAGCTCTGTGCTCGCAAACCCCCGTAGGCTATCTAATTGTGAGTCGGTTCGGATACGCTAGGAAATGAGTCGCCACAGTACGATCTCTCTACGTTTGACCTACTAAGGTGCAACACTCAACATCTAGCAGGGTTAAACTGCATCTGCCATTTCTCTGCCCATATTGGTAAGTATCTATATTGCACTGCATTCTTTGCCAATCTTCTATGCTATCTACATTACCACCAATCTTTGTACACCATTGTTGGAACGTGAGGTTGAGTTTCTGACATTTCTCTTTCAGCTTGAACCAGTCTGGCCATTCTCCTCTGACCTCATAAACGAGGCATTTTTGCCCACAAAACTGTTGCTCACTGGATGTTTTTTTTTGCTTTTCACACCATTGTCTGTAAACTCTAGAGACAGCTGCTCATGAAAATCGCAGGAGTTTCTGAGATACTCAAACCACCCCATCTGGCACCAACAATCATTCCACTGCCAAAGTCACTTAGACCACATGTTTGGTCTGAACAATTGAACCTCTTGACCATGTTTTTATGCATTGAGTTGCTACCACATGATTGGCTGGTTAGATATTTGCATTAACAAGCAGGTGTACCTAACAAAATGGCCACTGGGTGTAAATCAGCCATGACTGAATGGTGGAGCAGACACAATGGGCTAATTGACCTACTTCTGCTCCAATGTCTTATGGTCTATCGGAAGAGGCTGAAGAGGTTTGCAGAGATAGAGTGGACAACCGGCGCCTCTTACCCAGGGCACCACTGCTCAATATGAGAGGACTTGGCTTTAAGGTAAGGGGTGGGAAGTTGAAAGGGGATATCAGAGGGTTTTTTCCACTCAGAGTGGCTGGTGCGTGGAATGCACTGCCTGAATCAGTGGTGGAGGACGATACACTATGAAATTCAAGCAACTACTAGACAGGTATATGGAGGAATTTGTGGGGGGGGGGGAATATATGGGAGGCAGGGTTTAAGAGTCGGTACAGCATTTTGGGCCGAATGGCCTGTACTGTGCTATACTATTCTATGTTCTATAAACTCAGCCAGCTCGGGCACACACTTCCCACCATCGAGGGCTTCTTCCAGAAGCGGCATCAAAGGTGCATCATCACTAAGGACTCCCACCACCCAGGACATGCCCCCCTCGTACAGGAGACCGAACACCCACACTCAACGTTTTAGAAATGGCTTCCTCCCCTCCGTCATCAGATTTCTGAATGGACCATGAACCCATGAACTCTATTTGTTATTTTTTTGCAAGATTTATTTTCGTAATTCATTGAAGTTCATGTCTTGGCAGTGTACTGCTGCTGCAAAACAACAAATTAGTCATCTAAGTCAGTGATAATAAATCTGATCTGATTTGGATTCCAGTCAGTGACCTGAAACATTAACTCCCTTTTTCTCTGCCACAGTTGCCTGACCTTCTGAATCTCTCTAATATTACTTGACATTGTTCATGTCAGGAGATCCATAACTAACACTATATTACAGACAATGTAATGGTTATTGAGAAAGCAGAACATTGGTTCTGGCAACTGTGATGGCAAGAAAATATTTCTTGTGATTGCGAGACCCTGTTGGATGTTGGTACAGCAGAATACTGCAAGTCTGGTTGACTGGTTCACTAAGGAGACTGATGGCGGGGCCTTGGCCCCCTGCCGCGCAGCCCCCCAGGGCAGGAGACGGGGGGAGCAGTACGTGAGAGAGCTGGAGTCTGTGCTTGTGGGGGGGGGGGGGGGGTGGTGGCCAGCACTTCCTGTCAGTGCTGCCCTCCAGTGTTCACTCCAAGGAACTCGCCTTTGTTTGCCCTTGCACCAGTGTACGATGAGGACTGCTGCAGCAGGCCGAGACTCACAGGGACTTGGACTGTATGTTTCTCTGCGATTTTAACCATGTGCTGTGTACTGTGTGCTTTGCGCTTTGCAGGAAAACTGCAGGAACTCTACTTCCTTTGGCCTTATACGTGTATCTGGTTAAAGAGCTCTTAAACTTGAAACAGCTGCTATTGCCCGATGATGAACTGCAACACACCACACAGGAACAGGCCTTTCGGCCCACAATGTTGTGCTGAATCAATTAGTAATCAAATGGCCAGCTAAATTAATCCCTTCTGCCTGCGCAATGTTCATATTCTTCCACTTTCCTCACATTCATGAGCCTATCTAAATGTCTACTTGTCCCTAATGTATCCACTTCTACCACCACCCCAGGCGGCACATTCCAGGCACCCGCCCCTCTCTTTGGAAAATAAAACCTGCTGCTCAGATCTGCTTTGAACTTAATCCCCCTCCCCCCACCTTAAACGCAAGCCCTCAGGTATTAGGCATTACAATCATGGGAAATCACACAGTCTGTCTATTCTATCTGTGCCTCTCATATTCTTATAAACCCCGACCTGATCTCGCGTCAGCATCCGCTGCTGCAGAGAAAACAGAGGAAATGTGTACTTCTGACTGTGGGGATGGGCCTGCTCTCCCTGGGGCGAAGAGTGTTAGCAGGATGTTTAATCGATTTAGACTGGCCTGCACTGAACAAACAGAGGGAGTGCAGCCACTAACTGATATCTGTACAGCCATTTACTCTGGCACAGTCTATTCTCTAAACAGGGTGAAAGGTCAGAAATCGGTGCAAAGGAACGAGGGAGTCTTTGTGCAGGGTTCCCTAAAGGCCAAGTTTTAGGCTGAGCCTGTGGTGAGGCAGGCAAATGTGATGTTAGCATTCACTTCAGGGGGATTAGAATATAAAAGCAAGGATGTAATGCTGAGGCTGTACAAGGCATTGGTCAGACTCCTCGGGAGTTTTGTGAGCAGTTTTGCACCTTCTTTCTAAGACAAGATGTGCTGGTTTAGGGGAGAGTCTAGAGGAGACTGACAAGGATGAATCTGGGAATGAAAGGGTTAGTGTATGAGGAGGATTAGATGGCTCTCGGTCTGTACTCGCTGGAGTTTAGAAGAATGAGGGGAGATCTCATTGAAACCTATTGAATATTAAAAGGCATAGTGAATGTGGGGAGGATATTTCCTATAGTGGGGGAGTTTAGGACCAGAGGATAGAAGACTGTCTCATTACAACAGAGAAGAGGAGATATTTATTTAGCCAGAGGAGGTGAATCTGTGGAATTTACTGCCTTGGATGGCAGTGGAGACCAAGCCATTGAGTATATTACAGCGGAGGTTGATTAATAAAGGTGTCAAAGGTTACAAGAAGAAGGCAGGAGATTGGGGATGAGAGGGATAATAAATCAGCCATGATGGAACGGTGGAGCCAAATGGCCAATTCTGCTACTCCATCTTATGATCCAGAAAGGACATGTACAAAACGAGGAGGAAAGGTCATAGTTTGGGTGGAAAGTGCTTTTTAAGAAGCAGTGGGGAATTATAATTGGGAAGTCAATGCCTGTAGTGATGAGTACCTTCGAAACGGAAATGGACATCTATCAGAGAGGATGTGACTTAAAGATACTCAACAATAAAATCTGAGAAATTGAACTGAATAATTTGTTTTAATAAGAGCCTACAGGAACTGAACCAGCCACATAGCTACCCTGTGTGGTAATAATTCTGTAATGTAATGAAACCAGACTCCAAGAGGACCACAACCTTGCCGTAGGGCTTGGAGACTTTTCTGCCTCAATGACCTGGAGAGCTACACTGGCAGGAGCCAGGGTTTATGCTTTGGCTCTTGGTGGGGTCACCCATGCCAAACAGGTCAAAGGGTAGAGGCCAGACTAAGAGTGGTTCGCCTGTCCTCCAGGTTCAGGGGTGACAACCCCGACTGGTAAAACTAAATTGTTATGGAACAACAATGATGAATTGTTGCACATCTGAGTGCGACGATGCTCCTGAGTTTCCCATCAGGATTTGCGTGAGTGCCAGTAGTGAAGACCAAGAGGAAGCTCTGAACACCGCCTTCACTGCTGCCCTACGTGCCAGTGGCGTAATCGGCATTGAGTAAGGAGAAGAAACCAAAGCTCGGATTAGATCAAACGAACATTTAATGTTGATATTTAATGCCAGCTCATCAACGTGAAGTGTCAAACCAGTGGCAAATGCTCAGAGGGGCTCTACGATTAAGACCACAAGACATAGAAGCAGAATGAGGCCACTCAGCCCATCGAGTCTGCTCTGAATTTTGATCATGGCTGATTTATTTTCCACCTTAGCCCCATTCTCCTGCCTTCTCCCCATAATGTTTGACACCCTTAGTGATCAAAAACCTATCAGCCTCTGCTTTAAATGTACTCAATGACTTTGCCTCCACAGTCACCTGTGGCAATGAATTCCACAGATTTACCACTCTCTGGCTGAAGAAAGGCAGCATCCTTCACCATCCGGGACCTGCCGTCTTCTCATGACTACAGTTGGGAAGGAGCCACATCCTTCTGTTCTGAGGCTGTGCCCTCTGGTTCTAGACACTCCCATTAGAGGAAGAACAGAGACGAGGAGATGTTTCTTTAGCTAGAGTGTGATGAATCAGTGGAATTCATTACCACAGACTGCTGCAGATACCAAGTCATTGGATATATTTAAAGCAGAGGTTGATTAGTATCAAAGGTTTGGGAAGAAGGCAGGAGAATCAGGTTGAGAGGGATAATAAATCAGCCATGGTGGAATAGAGCAGCAGACTTGATGGACCGAATGGCCTAATTCTGCTCCTGCGTCTTATGGCGTTATGGTACCGAAGCCTGCAGCACACTCAATGTCTCAGAAACGGCTTCTTCTCCTGCACCAGCCATCAGATTTCTGAACAGTCCGTGAAGCCATGAACACACCTCAATATGTACATCGCAACTTATAGTAATTCTGTCATTTCACAAACAAGACATTTCATATCATATGTCAGTGATAATAAACCTGATCCCGATTCTGCCAACCTCTTACAATCTCCACACTTCTCTCACCGGCTCTCATAAGCCTCGAGTTTTCACCACTCCGTAACGTGCTCCAGGTGCAGGGTCGGAGCCTGAAACACTGACTGTCCATTTCTCTCCATGGATGCTGCCCGACCCGCTGAGTCCCTCCAGCAGATTTCATTCAGTTAATTACAGATACAACACACCACCTGCTTAACCCCAGCCTAACCACAGGACTAATTACCCTACTAATCACGACCGTTTTGGACTGTGGGAGGAAACCAAAAGCTGATGTGGTTCACAGGAGAACATACAAACTCCTTACAGGTGCCGCTAGAGTTGAACTCTGAGCTCCCGAACACTGAGCATCGTGCTAACCAACATATTACCACGGTACCAGTTTCTGTGTGGGCAATGCTGTCGACTACCCTGGTCACCAGCTTGGAAATTCCTTCTCTCTCCTTCATCAAGGTACACTTACGTCTTGAATCTTCTGACTTTTCACACCCAAACCATCTCGTTGCTGCCTTGCTGGTGCTCCTGTGACGTTCATAACTGATAGTACACAGTTCAGGAACACTCAGCAACTGTGATGTACGTACGCCTTTAGCAATGCTAAGGATCGCTCCCATTTGTCCACAATCTCTTTGATCAGGCAGGAGGTACCACAGTATTAGATTGAGAACTTTTGGAATGGGAAACAGGTGCTACCCCAGACCGTGAGACTACTGAACTCCCAGCCACCACCCAGGTTTCATCACGTACGAAGTGCCAGTAGCATCATACTGGTTACTTTTAACTTGTGTTGTATGTGCACCTTATTATTTGTTAATTTTTTGTGGTAATATTACTTTATGTGCTCCAATTTCCTCCCACATTCTAAAGACATGCAGGTTAGGATTAGTGAGCTGGGGGTCATGTTCCCTCTCATCTTTTGCTACTAGCACACAAAGGAAATTAAACTGCACACAAAATGCTGTCACCCTCCACCTCGTTGGCATGTTAAGTGTATCCCACAATCGCATTTCCTTTTCCTGTTTCTGATGTGGACAGTGCTGACAACATGGGGTTTGCGATGATCCGTCTGCAGATTTCAGAACTAGCTTATTGATACTGTTTCTATTGAAGAAATTATTCAGTGCGCACAAATTGTTGTCACTGAGCAGAAGACTGCCCAGCACAAGATTTTTGCGCACACTGGTCATTACAAATTCGAGGGAACATTGGTTGTTGGCGTGTAAAGTTTGCATCAGAAAACAGAGGAACACGTGCAGGCTGCCAACTGTTTAACACTTGTGTTGTAAATGCACCTTATATTAAATGTCAATCTTCAGGAATATGTTTTATTATCTCTTAATTTATTCATGGTAATATTATTTTGTGTGTTATGTGCAAGCGCTGTTGCACGCCTTGGTCCAGAGGAACATTGTTTCGTTTTTGAAAACATGTGTACGTTGAATGACAATGAACTTGAACTTGTCGGTATGTTGATGGTACACGTGATAATAAAAAGCCAATATATCCATTTACTATACCACCCTTTACCCTACTAAATGCTCAGTGGACAAATTGAGGTTATGCCTCAACAGTTAATCTGACCCAGTTTAATTCTCCTCCAGTGGCAGCACAAATACTTAAGATTTTTGAAATTGTACTGACAAGATTAAAATCTCACTCTGAAACATGTAAATAATTGTCAGTCCATGGCCCCCTCTACTGCCATGATAAGGCAACACTCAGGCTGGAGGAGCAATACTTCATATTCTGTCACTGATGGCCTGAACATCAATTTTATTAACTTTCAGTAATTACTTTCCCCTTCCTTTCTGCCATTCTGATTCCCCTCTAACTCTCTCCCTTCTCCTCACCTGCCCATCATCTCCCTCTGGTGCCCCTCTTCTTTCCCTTTCTCCCATAGTCCACTCTCCTCTTCTATCAGATGCCTTCTTCTTCAGCCCTTTACTTCTCCCACCTATCACCTGTCAGCTTCTTACTTCATTCCCTCACCCCCACCCACCCTCTTTCCCATCAGCTTCAAGCATGTACTCCTTCCCCTCCTGCTATCTTCTTATTCTGGCTTCTTCCTCCTCCCTCTACATCCTGATGAAGGGTCCCTAAACATCGACCTGTTATTCCCCTCCGTAGATGCTGCCTGACCTGCCGTTCCGCTCCCCCGCTGTGCAAATGGATCGGAGTTCTGAGGACCGTTCTTGCCTGGATTACTGCACACTACCTGTAAACTGGGCTGTGTGGAGTGTCTAGCTCCTCTGCTGAGGGGGCTTGACATGTCCAATCTGGAGCAGCTGATTCACCCTTGGTCCCCACCGGACACCCAGCTTTCACCCGTTTCCAAACTTGCTACACCACTTCGACAGGTGGGCTAAACCAGGCCAGGGTAACTGACGGGCCTCGTACCCCGGTGAGATGGGGCGTGCCTGTCCTAGCGTGTGAAGTCACCTCCAGCACACTGGGAGGATGAGATCTACAGTGAGATCTCCAGCGGCCAGGGAGGCGGTTCTGTAACGCTCTGTGGAGAGTGAAAGGCATGACAAGGCACAGAAGACGTCATGGTCATCACCCCAGTGAAACCCCAGTGGTGATGACTACTCGTTCCACTGGACCCAGATGTTGAGGTCTAGAGAGCGGAACTGCCCGTCATGGACCATTCAGACCAGCGGGGGGGGGGGGGGCATTCTCAACACACCTGAATATAAATGAGATTATCAGGCTTGTTTGATGACTACTTTTATCCTTAAGCTGTCTTTGTGCTTTCATGATGCTCATTATGTGAATACGGTTTCTTTATGCTTCTCGTTCATAAGTGATTAATTTTGATTTTGACCCACGTGGGTTCCAGTGTTCTATTCTGGAGCAGTGCTGCTCGCTGAGGTCTGTATTCAGGTTCTGTGTGCTCAAGGCCGGAGTAGGTGAACTCTTAATTTGAATATTTCTTGTATTATTCTCCAAATAAATCTTCATCATTAATTTCTACTATCGAGTCTGGAGTTGACTCCGCACCTGGGCCCACTTGTCTGCAGATCGTTACAGCCCCAGTGCAGCGGCTTTTCCAGTTTAAAACCTCTGCCACTCGGGTGTCCTGTCATCATCTGATATGATGGACATCCAACATCCTTGCCTGGACGTCATCTTAGTTGCCCTGCCGCAACGTCCCCACACATCTGTAAAAATTAGCATTCCCTCCACTGGCTGAGTAACTTTACGTGTGGGTGAATTTACCTCAGTTTATTTATTTAGAGATACAGTATGGAACAGGCCCTGCTGGCCCAACGAGCAACACTGCCCAGTAACCCACCCTGCTAACGCTGGCCTAATCACGGAGGAATTCACAATGACCTACTAACCGGTACGAGGCAGACTGCGGGATCTGGAGCAACCCCATGCCTTCATGAAGAGAAGGTACAGACGCCTTACAGACAACGCCAGAACTGAACTCCGAGCCCCAAGCTGTAACAGCGTCGCACTAACCATTATGGTACCATGGCACCTACAGGATTTGACAGCCCAGGAAAACATAGAAAACCTACAGCACAATACAAGCCCTTCGGCCCACAAAACTGTGCTAAACATGACCCTACCTTAGAACTACCCAGGCTTACCCATAGCCCTCTATTTTTCTAAGCTCCATGTAGCCATCCAAGAGTCTCTTAAAAGACCCTATCATTTCCGCCGGCGGCAGAATTCCATTCCAGGCACTCACCACTCTCTGCGTAAAAAACTTATCCATGATATGCAGTCCTGACGAAGGGTCTCGGCCCGAAATGTCAACAGTACTTCTCCCTATAGATGCTGCCTGGCCTGCTGTGTTGTTACCCATGGTATCTCCTCTTATCCCTGAGATGTCAGATATCAGGGGAACACGTGGATCATGTGACTAAACAAATCACTTAAAAGCTGCTGCAACTCCAAACTTACTGCGGCACACACACGTCTTGTCCAATTCGTCCTGAGGAACTTTACAGCCAATCGTCTCATCCAATTTGTCCTGAGGAACTTTACAGCCAATCGTCTCGTCCAATTCGTCCTGAGGAACTTTACAGCCAATCGTCTCGTCCAATTCGCTCTGAGGAACTTTACAGCCAATCGAAAAGAATCGGACTGAATGTAGCGTGCTGTGCTTAACTCCAAGAGAAACACATCAGGGCAGAGAATTTAGCTTCAAAACTCTCCTCATACACTCAATGGCCATTTTATTAGGTACTTACTCTACCTAATGAAGTGGTCACTGAGTGTATGTTCATGATCTTCTGTTGCTGTAGCTCGTCCATTTCAAGGTCCGATGTGTTCCGCATTCAGAGATGCTCTTCTGCACACCACTGTTGTAACAAACGAGATTTCCACACACAACAATATCGAGAGTTTACAGAGAATAGTGCGAAAAACAAGAACATCCAGTGACAGTCAGTTCTGTGGGCAAAAATGTCTTGTTAATGGGAAAGATCAGGGAGAATGGCCAGACTGGTTCAAACCGACAGGAAGGTGACAGTAACTCAAATATCCACACGTTACAACAGCCTCTATAGAGGTTTCTCCAAGTTTTAGCTGATGTGCCAAATCTACACAAACTTCTAAGAAAGTTGAGGAGCTGCTGTACCTTCTTTGAGATGACATGGCAGTGCCTCTACATGGTGATTACAACGTCCCTCAAGCTGTCAGACATCACACAGCCAGTCCTGATTATATCCTGATGTTGTAGCGTGACAGGTTCATGAATATGTTCAATTAAAAGAACAAACGAGGGAGAACATTTGCCACATCCTTCTACCAGTTAAATAACAAACAAAAACAATAAGAAATCAGTATTTGCTTTTCAATTATCCGAATTTTGAACAGAGTACCACTGGGTTCAATACTGGTGGGGAGGGTTCTGATTCACTTTGAAATTGATTTATCACAAGCACTTCGAAAGGCACGGTGAAATGTGTCCTCTGTATTCACAAAACCAATGCACGCAAGGGTCTGCTGGGGGCAGCCTACCAGCGTCACCACACATTCCAGGGCCAACACAGCATGCCCACAATGTTCAGCAGACACACAAACGCACAAGGGAATCTGCAGATGCTGGAAATCCAGAGCAACACACACAAGCTGCTGGAGAAACTCAGCAGGTCAGGCAGCAACTATGGAGAAGCATAAACAGTCGACATTTCAGGCTGACACCCTTCCTGAGGACTGCAAAGAAAGGAGGAAGATGACAGAATAAAAAAGTTGGGGGGGGGGAAGGAAAGGAAGACACCTAGAGGGTTTGATGGTTCTGGTTCTGTACTCACTGGCGTTTACAAGAATGAAAGTAGATGAAAGGTCGAGACAGAGTGGATGTGGAGAGGATGTTTCCTATAGTGGGGGAGTCTGGGACCAGAGGACACAGATAGAGTGGATGTGGAGAGGATGTTTCCTATAGTGGGGGAGTCTGGGACCAGAGGACACAGATAGAGTGGATGTGGAGAGGATGTTTCCTATAGTGGGGGAGTCTAGGACCAGAGGACACAGATAGAGTGGATGTGGAGAGGATGTTTCCTATAGTGGGGGAGTCTGGGACCAGAGGACACAGATAGAGTGGATGTGGAGAGGATGTTTCCTATAGTGGGGGAGTCTGGGACCAGAGGACACAGATAGAGTGGATGTGGAGAGGATGTTTCCTATAGTGGGGGAGTCTGGGACCAGAGGACACAGATAGAGTGGATGTGGAGAGGATGTTTCCTATAGTGGGGGAGTCTAGGACCAGAGGACACAGATAGAGTGGATGTGGAGAGGATGTTTCCTATAGTGGGGGAGTCTAGGAGCAGAGGACACAGATAGAGTGGATGTGGAGAGGACGTTTCCTATAGTGGGGGAGTCTGGGACCAGAGGACACAGATAGAGTGGATGTGGAGAGGATGTTTCCTATAGTGGGGGAGTCTAGGACCAGAGGACACAGATAGAGTGGATGTGGAGAGGATGTTTCCTATAGTGGGAGAGTCTGGGACCAGAGGACACAGATAGAGTGGATGTGGAGAGGATGTTTCCTATGATGGGGAATCTAGAACCAGAGGACACAGCCACAGAATAGAAGGACGTTCACTGTGAAAGGAGATGAGAAGGAATTTCTTTAGCAAGAAGGTGGGGAATCTGTGGAATCTGTTACATTGATGGCTGTGGCCCAAGTCACTGGGTATAGTTAAAACAGAGGTTGGTAGGTTCTGGAGAAGTCCAGGCATAAAAGATCAGAAGGAAAAGGCAGGAAAATGGAGTTGTGAAATAAATGATGAAATAGCAGAGACTTGATGGGCCAAATGGCCTAATTTTACTCCAGTGTCTATGGTCCAAGGAGTTACGTGAACCCAGCTGGACAGGAAGGAATCTGATGGGAGCGGAGAGTCGATCATAGGAGAAGAGGGAGGAGGAGAGGAACCGAGGGAGGGGATAGCCCGGTGAGGGGATGTGAGAGGCCTGAGTGAGGAACAGCAGAAGAGGGGAGGAGGAGAGGAACCGAGGGAGGGGATAGCCAGCCGAGGGGATGTGAGAGGCCTGGGAGAGGAACCGAGGGAGGGGATAGCCGGGCGAGGGGATGTGAGAGGCCTGGGAGAGGAACCGAGGGAGGGGATAGCCGGGCGAGGGGATGTGAGAGGCGTGAGTGAGGAACAGCAGAAGAGGGGAGGAGGAGAGGAACCGAGGGAGGGGGTAGCCAGGCGAGGGGATGTGAGAGGCCTGGGAGAGGAACCGAGGGAGGGGATAGCCGGGCGAGGGGATGTGAGAGGCCTGGGAGAGGAACCGAGGGAGGGGATAGCCGGGCGAGGGGATGTGAGAGGCGTGAGTGAGGAACAGGAGAAGAGGGGAGGAGGCGGGAAATTTTTGTTAATGGGAAGGGGAAATTGATATTCATGCCATCAGGTTGGCGACTAGCCAGACGGAGTATAAGGTGTTGCTCCTGCACCCTGAGGGTGGCCTCGTCCTGGCGATACAAAGAAACGGCGGCAAAAACCGCACCTTCCCCATGCAAATACGCCCACTGCGCACCAGAGCTTTCACCAGTTCAGTGCTTAATGCACCCAGTCAGCCATCAGTCAACCCCGACCAAACCGTGCCATCGACAAGTGGCAAGTTCACCAGTATTTTTAATGAAATGAACAACATTTTTTCACAGTGCTACCAGTTTAATCACAAACAAGATTTTTCAAATCAATTTTGCCAATATCTGCTGCATCAGCAAAGAGGATTTTCAACTGTGTAACACCGGGGTACGGTACCGGTGGGGACCGGTCTGTCACTGTAACACCGGGGTACGGTACCGGTGGGGACCGGTCCGTCACTGTGTAACACCAGGGTACGGTACCGGTGGGGACCGGTCTGTCACTGTGTAACACCGGGGTACGGTACCGGTGGGGACCGGTCTGTCACTGTAACACCGGGGTACGGTACCGGTGGGGACCGGTCTGTCACTGTGTAACACTGGGGTACGGTACCGGTGGGGACCGGTCTGTCACTGTGTAACACCGGGGTACGGTACCGGTGGGGACCGGTCTGTCACTGTAACACCGGGGTACGGTACCGGTGGGGACCGGTCTGTCACTGTAACACCGGGGTACGGTACCGGTGGGGACCGGTCTGTCACTGTAACACCGGGGTACGGTACCGGTGGGGACCGGTCTGTCACTGTGTAACACCGGGGTACGGTACCGGTGGGGACCGGTCCGTCACTGTGTAACACCGGGGTACGGTACCGGTGGGGACCGGTCCGTCACTGTGTAACACCGGGGTACGGTACCGGTGGGGACCGGTCGGTCACTGTGTAACACCGGGGTACGGTACCGGTGGGGACCGGTCTGTCACTGTGTAACACCGGGGTACGGTACCGGTGGGGCCCGGTCTGTCGCTGTGTAACACTGGGGTACGGTACCGGTGGGGACCGGTCTGTCGCTGAATAACACTGGGGTACGGTACCGGTGGGGACCGGTCTGTCGCTGTGTAACACCGGGGTACGGTACCGGTGGGGACCGGTCTGTCACTGTGTAACACTGGGAAACGGTACCGGTGGGGCCCGGTCTGTCGCTGAATAACACTGGGGTACGGTACCGGTGGGGACCGGTCTGTCACTGTGTAACACCGGGGTACGGTACCGGTGGGGCCCGGTCTGTCACTGTGTAACACCGGGGTACGGTACCGGTGGGGCCCGGTCTGTCACTGTGTAACACCGCGGTACGGTACCGGTGGGGACGGGTCTGTCACTGTGTAACACCGGGGTACGGTACCGGTGGGGACCGGTCTGTCGCTGAATAACACTGGGGTACGGTACCGGTGGGGCCCGGTCTGTCACTGTGTAACACTGGGGTACGGTACCGGTGGGGACCGGTCTGTCGCTGAATAACACTGGGGTACGGTACCGGTGGGGACCGGTCTGTCGCTGAATAACACCGGGGTACGGTACCGGTGGGGACCGGTCTGTCGCTGAATAACACCGGGGTACGGTACCGGTGGGGACCGGTCTGTCACTGTGTAACACCGGGGTACGGTACCGGTGGGGACCGGTCTGTCGCTGAATAACACTGGGGTACGGTACCGGTGGGGACCGGTCTGTCACTGTGTAACACTGGGGTACGGTACCGGTGGGGACCGGTCTGTCACTGTGTAACACCGGGGTACGGTACCGGTGGGGACCGGTCTGTCGCTGAATAACACTGGGGTACGGTACCGGTGGGGACCGGTCTGTCGCTGAATAACACTGGGGTACGGTACCGGTGGGGACCGGTCTGTCGCTGAATAACACTGGGGTACGGTACCGGTGGGGCCCGGTCTGTCGCTGAATAACACTGGGGTACGGTACCGGTGGGGCCCGGTCTGTCGCTGAATAACACCGGGGTACGGTACGGTACCGGTGGGGATGGGTCTATCATGATATAACATTGTACCCCGGTGTTATACAGTGACAGACCCATCCCTAGCAGTACTGTACCCCTGGTATTATATAGTTCAAAATCTGCTTTGCTGACAAATTTGATTTGTTATTTGTGATGGAGTTAGAATAGGACACCTCATTCATTATTTGTACCGTGCATTTCACCGATAATATAAATCCTCTGGTTCCCCCGTGTGCCCAGAACAAGCTCAAATGCGATACACTGACGTCTCATTGATGTGATCTCTCTGTCTGCGGTGCCCGTTCATTCACGGAGCAGTCCCTGCCCACAACCCGCCCAGCACTGAGCACAACTCCAAGGAGCGGGGTTCTCCCCATGCACCTGGGGGATCTCGGCTGGAGGGTACTGCATAGGGCAGTGCCCTGCAATAAGTTTTTCAGTTTGTACATGGACTTCCCACCCGCATGCCACTTCTGCGGGCTGGAGGAGACCGTGTACCACATGTACATGGAGTGTGTGAGGCTGCAGCCTCTTTTTGCATATTTGCGTGGGCTGCTTCTCGCCTTCTGGCTGCATTTTAGTCCCACCCTGTTTATATATGGTCATCCAGTAAGGAAGGGGGCATGGAGGGATGAGGATGTCCTAGTCAACTTGCTCCTGGGGCTGGCGAAATCCGCCATCCGAGGGTCTTGGAAGCGGGTGGCGGGAGGATCTCCCCGGGCAGACTGCCTAGCAATGTTTAGGGGGTATGTTCGTGCTCGGGTAACTATTGAAAAGGAACATGCGCAGTCCACAGCGGCCTTGGAGGAGTTTCGAGACCGTTGGGCTCCGCGGGGTGTAAATGCCATCATGGATAGAGATGGCAACATTATGGTGTAATGTCTATTGTCTATTTGTAGTGCAGTAATTGTGTTTGCCACTGTTTTGTATATATTGTATAGCACCGAAATTTGTAATAAAGGATTTTGTAATAAAAAAAAAAGGAGCGCCCATACCAACCACACCCACCGTCCAGGCTCAGGAATAGTTACTACCTCACGACCACGAAGCTCTTGATATGGAGAACGGTTCAACGCTGAACGGATTCCACAACTTGTAGCCTCACTTTCATGGACTTCACAACTCATGTTGTCTGTGTATTTATTTATTTATTATTGGATGGTTTTGTATTTGTACAATGTGTCATCTTTTGCGCATTGGTTGTCTGTCCTTGTGTAGTTCCTGACGAAACGTCGACAGCGCTTCTCCCTATAGATGCTGCCTGACCTGCTGTGTTCCACCAGCATTTTGTGTGTGTTGTTTGAATTTCCAGCATCTGCAGATTTCCTCGTGTTTGCTTATGTAGTTTTTCATTGATTCTATTGTATTTCTTTATTCTCCTGCGACTGCCGGCAGGAATAGCACGGGTTACTACTGTATACGGTGACGTATACTAAATCTGATAACAAATTCACATTTGACAGCCCATGTGTGCCGAGAGTGTACAAATCTCCTGAGCACGTCGCCACACAGCCTGGGCTGAGCCTCAGGTTTCGCGAAGCACAGTAAATGGATCTGGACCCGCGGCAGTGCCGCAGTCCTTCCCCGGCAGCCACTTGCTCCCTCTGCTGGGTGTGAGCAGCTTCCACAGACGCCAGCCCTCCAACGTCCCTCAAGAATTGTATCTGGCCGAGAACCTGCAGGCACATGGCCTGGGATCACACACGCATTTCCTACTTGACAACAGTGGCCACGACTCCGGGAACACGGCACGGTGACGTGAGCCGGTTCAATTCCCACCACTGACTGTCAGCTGCTCGAGTCCGTGACTTTCCTCCCACAGTCCACAATGTACGGGTTAGTCCACTTGGATGTGTTTGCTGATGTATTACTCTGTATTGCTGGGGAAGTCTGCACACTACAAGTGTGTTTTTAAATGTTGCTGCTGTAATGAAAGGATTTCCCAATTGGGATCAATAAAATATTTATTATTATTGGGGTGCAATGGCCTTGTTCACGTTGTGCTGTATCTCTAATTATAAAAATAAATATAATCTAAACATAAAAACATATACTGTAAATACTCTGCAGTGGCCTTTGGACGGGGAGATCGTAAGGTCCGCTGAGGTGGAGTGGGATTTGAAAGCAGACCCTCTTTGAGGGGAACTCTCTCTCTCTCCTCCTGCTGTTCCATGCCGTCTATGAGAAACTCCTTTCCTCCTGTCCCAAAGTTCAATGCACTCTTCTCCAAAACTCCAGGAGAAACCGCTTGAGGTGGCAACCAACTCACACCCACCCCTCAAGATGCGGAGTGGGCAGTATACCAACTGGTTCCATCATGGTGTGGTGTGAATGGAGAAGTCTTCAGAAAACGGTGGTTACAGCCCAATCCCTCCCCACACTGAGCACCTTAACATGGACTGGTGCTGCATTCATCACCAAGGACCCCCACCATGCTCTCCTCTTGTTGCTGCCATCAGGAAAGAGGTATAGGAATCTAGGAGCCTAGGGTCGCACACCACCAGACTCAGGAACAGTTACACGAAAGCATCAGGCTCCTGAACCGGTGTGGATAGCTACACTCACCCCAAATCCAAACCTATTCTATGATCTCACATTCAAGGACTCGTTACAACTCATTCTCAGTAGTATTTTTAAAATTTGTGCAGTTTGTCTTCTTTTGCAAATTTGGGGATTGTCAGTCTATGTATAGTTTATTTTAATTTCTTTTTTTCCCCTTTAAATGCACACAAGAAAATGAGCCACAAACACGAGAGATTCTGCAGATGCTGGAAATCCAGAGCAGTGCACACAAACTGCAGGAGGAACTCAGCAGGTCAGGCAGCATCAATGGAGGGGAATAAACAGTCAATCTTAAAGGCGAAGACCCTTCAGCAGGACTGAAAACACAAAAACATACAAAACCTACGGCACAATACAGGCCCTTTGGCCTATAATGCTGTGCCGAACATGTTCTTACCTGAGAAATTACCTCGGGTTACCCATAGCCCTCTATTTTTCTGAGCTCCATGTACCCGTCCAGCAGTCTCTAAACAGACCCTATTGTATCCACCTCCACCACCATCGCCAACAGCCACTCTCTGAGTAAAAAACTGATTCCCGACATCCCCTCTGTAGCTACTTCCAAGCATTTTAAACCTGTACCCTCTCGTGCCAGCCATTCCAGCCCTGGGAAAAAGCCTCTGACTATCCACACGATCAGTGCCTCTCATCATCTTATACACCTCTATCAGGTCACCTCTCATCCTCCTCCGCTCCAAGGAGAAAAGGCCGAGTTCACTCAACCTATTCTCATAAGGCGTGCTCCCCAATCCAGGCAACATCCTTGTAAATCTCCTCTGCACCCTTTCTATGGTTTCAACATCTTCCAATAGAGAGGCAACCAGAACTGAGCACAGTATTCCAAGTAGGGTCTGACCAAGGTCCTATATAGCTGCAATATCGTCTCCTAAACCCAATCCCATGATTGATGAAGGCTAATGCACCATATGCTTTCTTAACCACAGAGTCAATCTGCACAGCAGCTTTGAATGCCCTATGGACTCGGACCCCAAGGTCCCTCTGATCCTCCACACTGCCAAGAGTCTTACCATTAACACTATATTCTGCCATCATATTTGACCTACCAAAATGAGCCACCTCACACTTACCTGGGTTTAACTCCATCTGCCATTTCTCAGCCCAGTTTTGCATCCTATCAATGTCCTGCTGAAACCTCTCACAGCCCTCCACACTATCCACAACAACTCCAACCTTTGAGTCATCAGCAAATTTAGTAACCCATCCCATCCAGGTCATTTGTAAAACTCTCGAAGAGTAGGGGTCCCAGAACAGATCCCTGAAGCACTCCACTGGTGACCGAACTCCATGCAGAATATGACCCGTCTACAACCACTCTTTGCCTTCTGTGGACAAGCCAGTTCTGGATCCACAAAGCAAGGATCCCATTCCTCCTTACTTTCTCAATAAGCCTTGCATGGGGTACCCTATCAAATGCCTTGCTGAAATCTATATACACTACATCTACTGCTCTTCCTTCATCAACATGTTTAGTCACATCCTCAAAAAATTCAGTCAGGCTTGTAAGGCATGACCTGCCCTTGACAAAGCCATGCTGACTACTCCTAATCATATTATGCCTCTCCAAATGTTCATAAATCCTGCCCCTCAGGACCTTCTTCATCAACTTACCAACCACTGAGTTAAGACTCACTGGTCTATAATTTCCTGGGCTATCTCTATTCCCTTTCTTAAATAAAGGAACAATATCCACAACCCTCCAATACTCTGGAACCTCTCCTGTCCTCATTGATGATGCAAAGATCATCACCAGAGGCTCAGCAATCTCCTCCCACAGTAGCCTGGAGTACATCTCGTCTAGTGACTTATCCAACTTGATGCTTTCAAATATCCTGCACATCCTCTTTCTTAATGTCTATACGCTCAAGCTTTTCAGTCCACTGTGAGTCATCCCTGAAATCACCAAGATCCTTTTCCATAGTGAACACTGAAGCAAAGTACTCATTAAGTACCTCTGCTATCTCCTCCAGTTCCATACTCACTTTTCCACTGTCACACTTGATTGGTCCTATTCTCTCATATCTTATTCTCTTGCGCTTCACATACAGTACTTGTAGAATGCTTTGGGGTTTTCCTTAATCCTGCCCACCAAGGCCTTCTCATGGCTCCTTCTGGCTCTCCTAATTTCTTTCTTAAGCTCCTGCTAGTCTTATAATCTTCTAGATCTCTATCATTACCTAGTTTTTTGAACCTTTCATAAGCTCTTCTTTTCTTCTTGACTAGATTTACAACAGCCTTTGTACACCATGGTTCCTGTACCCTACCATCCTTCCCGTCTCATTAGAACGTGCCTATGCAGAACTCCACACAAATATCCCCTGAACATTTGCCCCATTTCTGCTGTACATTCCCGAGAACATCTGTTCTTAATTTATGCTTCCAAGTTCCTGCCTGATAGCCTCATATTTCCCTTTACTCCAATTTAACACTTTCCTAATTTGTCTGTTCCTATCCCTCTCCAATGCTACTGTAAAGGAGATAAGAGTTGTGATCACTATCCCCAAAATGCTGTCCCACTGAGAGAACTGACACCTGACCAGGTTCATTTCCCAATAACAGATCAAGTACAGCCTCTCCTCTTGTAGGCTTACCTACATACTGTATTAAGAAACCTTCCTGAACACACCTAACAAACTCCACCCCATCTAAATCCCTCACTCTAGGGAGATGCCAATCGATAAAGGAAGGGGGAAGACACCTACATTCTGGGGGGAGGAAGGGGAGAGGAGAGAGGGGAGAGGAGGAGAGGAGAGGAGAGAGGGGAGAGGAGAGGAGAGAGGGGAGAGGAGAGGAGAGAGGGGAGAGGAGGAGAGGAGAGAGAGGAGAGGAGAGAGGGGAGAGGAGGAGAGGAGAGGAGAGAGGGGAGAGGAGAGGAGAGAGGGGAGAGGAGAGAGGGGAGAGGAGAGGAGAGAGGGGAGAGGAGGAGAGAGGGGAGAGGAGAGGAGAGGGGGAGAGGAGAGGAGAGAGGGGAGAGGAGAGGGAGGAGGAGAGAGGGGAGAGGAGAGGGAGGAGGAGAGAGGGGAGAGGAGAGGAGAGAGGGGAGAGGGGAGAGGAGAGAAGAGAGGGGAGAGGAGAGAAGAGAGGGGAGAGGAGGAGAGAGGGGAGAGGGGAGAGGAGAGGAGAGAGGGGAGAGGGGAGAGGGGAGAGAGGGGGGAGGAGAGAGGGGAGAGGAGAGAGGGGAGAGGAGGAGAGAGGGGAGAGGGGAGAGGAGGAGAGAGGGGAGAGGAGAGAGGGGAGAGGAGGAGAGAGGGGAGAGGAGGAGAGAGGGGAGAGGGGAGAGGAGAGAGGGGAGAGAGGGGAGAGGGGAGAGGAGAGGAGAGAGGGGAGAGGAGAGAGGGGAGAGAGGGGAGAGGAGAGAGGGGAGAGAGGGGAGAGGGGAGAGGAGAGAGGGGAGAGGGGAGAGGGGAGAGGAGAGGGGAGAGGGGAGAGAGGGGAGAGGAGAGGAGAGAGGGGAGAGAGGGGAGAGGAGAGGGGAGAGGGGAGAGAGGGGAGAGGAGAGGAGAGAGGGGAGAGGAGAGAGAGGAGAGAGGGGAGAGGGGAGAGGGGAGAGGAGAGAGGGGAGAGGAGAGGAGAGAGCGGTCCAGAGCTGTGACAGAGACAGCGACAGGATCCGCAGACTTCAATCTCAAGATAGTATACAGTACCATATACGCACTTCCACAATAAATTTACCTTAAACTTTGAACACCCCAGCACAGTGCTGGGAACAAAGGGTTAATCTACAATATTATGGGCGAGAGGAAGTTTTCTGTTCCAGATGTGAAATTCCAGACCTGGAACATGGAATGTTTTTCTTCCCTCTCATGCTGCCTGACCAGCCGAAATTTTCCAGCAATTTTTCTTTCTGCTTATTTCAACTTACCAGTGTTTGCGGAGTTTCAGATTTTCAAGGGGGTAAAGAACTCTGTTCTGGTCACAGACCAGCAGAAGTTGTTTAACGTGGAGGGGGGAATGATGCAAAAGCCCAGTTTAGCCCCTTCAGGTGGAATAAGAGGCATTCAAATCCAACTACACAAGGTCACTGAGCTGAAACGTTTACAGTTTCTTTTTTAGACCAGAAGACATGGGAACAGAATTAGGCCATTCAGCCCATCAAGTCTTTTCCACCATTCCATCATGGCTGATCTATTATCCCTCTCAATCCCATTCTCCTCATAACCTTACTAATCAAGAATCTGTCAACCTTCACTTTAGATATATTCAATGACTTGGCCTCCACAGCCGTCTGCAGCAATGAATTTCACAGATTCACCACCTTCTGACTACAGAAATTCTTCCTCTTCTCTGTTCTAAAAGGACATCCTTGTATTCTGAGGCTGTGCCCTCTGATCCTAGTCTCTCCCACTATAGGAAACATCCTCTGCACATCCACTCAATCTAGGCTATTCAATGTGTTTCAGAGATTCCCCCCCCCCTCATTTTCTGAACTCCGGTGAGTACGGGCCCATCATACGTTAACGTTGGGACCATTCTCGTGAATCTCCTCTGGACCCTTTCCAATGCCAGCACATCTCTTCTTAGATAAGGGGCCTAAGACCGCTCACCAAACGTCAAGCTAGGTCTGACCAGTGCCTTATAAAGTTTCGACATAACATCCTTGCTTTTATATTCTAGTCCTCGTGAAATCAATGCTAAACATGCATTTGTCTTCCTCACCACTGACTCACCCTGCAAGTTAACCTTCAGAGAATCCTGCACGAGGACTCCCAAGTCCCCTTGCACCTCTGATTTCTGAACTTTCCCTTCATTTCAAAAGCAGTCTTCGCTTTCATTCCTTCTACAGAAGTGCATGACCATACTCTTCCCGACACTGTATTCCATCTGCCACTTCTTTGCCCACTCTCCCAATCGGCCCAAGTCTTCCTGAGACTCCCTGTTTCCTCAACTCTACCTGCCCCTTCACCTATCTTCATATCATCCACAGACTTGGCCACAGAGCCACCGATTACAACATCCAAATCACTAGCATGGATACCGCCAGAGATTTTCTGTTTTTAATCCCCGCAACCATTTTGTCAGCAGGTTGTGACAGATGAAAACAGCACTACCTTGCCAAAAACACAAAACAAGAGAGGCCCACCTGGGACAAGAGGCTGCATTGAAAGCACCTGCTTCTTCGATAACCCTGGCACTGGTAGCGTTCTGACAGGCTTGCAAAGCGCCCGAGAGAAATTCCGTGTTGCGGGCTGCTGCGTCTGATGTTGACGCCACCAGGCTGTAACTCTGTCTGCACAACTGCCTTTCCTCAGCACCGATCAGTCAGTTGAATGGCCGGCCTCCGGTATAGAAACGCTTCTGTGCAACGAGCAGGGTTGTAAATCTCTCAGGGCACAGATCAGTCACGATCAAAGTGACGTCGGGCAGCAGGTACCAAGAGACCAAACGGCCTCCTCCTGCTCCACAGGGCAACACGACTCTGAAAGGAGTTTTCCAGAGGAACACACCCAAATCCCGCTGGATAATCCAGCTCTTCATCGAGCCGGCCACAGAAATCCAGTTCACTGGATCATTAAATTCAAGTTTATTGTCGGAGGCTTCAATGGAATGAAATTATGCCTTCGGAGCAGCAGCCCAGCACACTACAAATAGTCAACATAGACAAACATATGCAAACCACACACAATACGCTCGCTCAACACCATGTGGGATCTGAAAGTTGTAAACTCAGTCAGCTCCATCATGGACACCAGCCTCCCCAGCATCCAGGGCACCTTCAAAAGGCAACGCCTCAAAAAGTTAGCATCCATCATTAAGGTCCCCCATCGCCCACCTTCTCATTGCTACCATCGGGGAGGTACACAAGACTGAAGAAACACCTTAGCAACAGCTTCTTCCCCTCCACCATCAGATTTCTGAATGGACAATGAACCCATCAACATTTGCCCTCTTTTGGCACTGAGCCCTCCATTAGCCATGGTCAACCATGGATGTTGCGCCCCACGCGTGTGCGTGATACGCGAGCCAGGGCAGTACGATATGCAGAGGAAGCTGTTGCCCACACAGCAAACTCCCCCTCTCCACAAACTGATGAGCCCAGAGGAACGGCAGAGACCGTTAAAGTTTGGCATGAGCCATGTCTCAGGAGTTGCCAGTCAAATTTGAACTCAATGTTGGACTGCCTTAGGGACTCCCACTCCGGGTATTTCCTCAGAGTTTACTCCCAAAGCCCTCCCCATGGGTGGGTACGGCCACAAAGCAATGGAGGTTTGAGATCAGAGTTTTCCTTCTCCTAGATGATCTGCCAGCCTCGGCTGACAAGCCCCATCTGCTTGAAGCAGCTAATAACCCGCCTTTGCCCCTTCTCCTGTCAGTAGGAATGGTTCTGATGGGTTTAGTAGCTAAGCCAGGCGTGAAGGCTGGGAGCTGGGCTTGGTTGTCAGAGGCTGTTAGAGTCACACACCAGTGGTTGCATTTCACAGATCTCCCCGGGCAAGATGCAGCGCCTGCTTATAGTACTCAGATCAGGGTCATGTGGAGCCATGGGATGGTCTAGGAGTATGGTGCAGATCACAAGCCCTGGTATGCCAGGCAGACAATCTTTGAAGAGTATTGATAATGGCCGGGGTCACCCATCTTGTAAAGACACGGCCCAGAAGGCAACGACAAACCACTTCTATAGAAAAATTTGCCAAGGGCAATCATGATCATGGATAGAGAAAAGAACAAGCAGATTAAACATATTTTACAACATATACCACTTATATTAAACCCATTTCTGATTCAGATTTAACAAAATAAACACCTGGTGGCAGTGGGAAGAAGCTGTGGTTGAACAAGGCTCCAGAAACAAACCCCCCCCCCACTCTCTGTGAGACCCTCCCTCACTGTCCGTGTTGACCCTCACCCATTTTCACTGATGCACCACAGAGAGCATCCTATCTGGGTACATCACAGCTTGGTACGGCATTTCTCAGATGCTCAGTAAAGCAGCCAGCATAATCAAAGACTCATCCACCCTAGACACTCACTCTTCCCCCTCTCCCATCAAAAGCCTGAAAGCACGTACCACTCACCTGGAGGGCAGCTTCTACCCCACTGTCGTAGAATGATCCTACGGTTCCCTAGTACAACGAGATGGACCGACTTGCTGTAAGCTTGTGGCTTGTGCCACTTTCTCTGTAGCTGTGACACTTCATGCTGCATTCTGTTACTGTTCTAACTCAGTGCTCTGTGTAATGATCTGATCTATGTGAACAATATGTGAAACAAGCTTTGCAACGTACCTCTGTATACCCGCAGTGGCCACTTTATTAGGTACACCTGCTTGTTAATGCAAGTATCTAACCAGCCAATCATATGGCAGCAATTTAATGCATGAAAGCATGCAGACATGGTCAAGAGGTTCAGTTGTTGTTCAGACCGAAGATCAGAACGGGGATGAAATGTGATGTAAGTAACTTTCACCGTGGAATGATTGTTGGTGCCAGATGGGGTGGTTTGAGTATCTCAGAAACTGCTGATCATCCAGAATTTTCACACACAACAATCTCCAGAGCAGGGGTTTGCAAATATTTTTATGCCATGGACCAACACCATTAAGCAAGGGGTCCATGAACCCCAGGTTGGGAGACACAGCTCAGCAGTAAAATAAAAAGTAATGAAGAAGTGAAAAAAATTTGAGAGGTTTTAGGAGGTTCAAGTTGGGAACTACAGATCTCGGGCCACATCACCCAGTGACGGTTAAAATGTCCAGGGAAAGTCAGTCTGTCTATGTACACAGGACAGCAACATCGGTGAAACTACCATTCCATTGCCACACAGTTACTGCACAATCCACCTTCTGTGTGAAACGGGCATCTGCCCAAGGGCTGAGGGAGACACCTTCGGCAAAGTCTCACTGCTCCACCTTTCACTCCGGAATCCACAGTCCTGTCCCTCAGGACACAGGAACACAGTGACAACATTCCACAGTCGTCCCACAGGACACAGGAACACAGTGACATCCCACAGGACATAGGAACACAGTGACATCCCACAGGACACAGGAACACAGTGACAACATTCCACAGTCTTGTCCCACAGGACACAGGAACACAGTGACATCCCACAGTCCTGTCCCACAGGACACAGGAACACAGTGACAACATCCCACAGTCCTGTCCCACAGGACACAGGAACACAGTGACATCTCACAGGGCACAGGAACACAGTGACAACATCCCACAGTCTTGTCCCACAGGACACAGGAACACACAGTCGTCCCACAGTCCTGTCCCACAGGACACAGGAACACAGTGACAACATCCCACAGTCCTGTCCCACAGGACACAGGAACACACAGTTGTCCCACAGGACACAGGAACACAGTGACAACATCCCACAGTCCTAACCCACAGGACACAGGAACACACAGTCGTCCCACAGGACACAGGAACACAGTGACAACATCCCACAGTCCTGTCCCACAGGACACAGGAACACAGTGACAACATCCCACAGTCCTGTCCCTCAGGACACAGGAACACACAGTCGTCCCACAGGACACAGGAACACAGTGACATTCCACAGGACACAGGAACACAGTGACATTCCACAGTCGTCCCACAGGACACAGGAACACAGTGACATTCCACAGGACACAGGAACACAGTGACCAAAACAGTCCAGACACAACTGTGGCGGCAGAGAAAGATGACGAAATACAGTTCATGTTCGGGCAATGAAAGCAGTTTAGCTAACGCAAACACCTTCATCTCCATTTTTATCTACATTTTAGTGTCCCGATTGAAGTTGCATTGACCTCACCCCGGGAATCTCGCGTAACTCTATAAACAACAGTCCGCTGAAATCATCCTGTGAACGGCAAGTTCTCAAGTTGGACTGAAATCGTCGCTTGAACGTGGATGGTGGGATTGGACAATGCTGGCCTCTGCTGGTGGAAAGTAAGCACTGCAGCCCCTATATTCGAAGTTTCGAAGTTCAAAAGTTCAAAAAGTTTACACTACCTTATTACCTTGAATATGTACAATGGATTCCAGTTACGGTAATTAGAACAAATCAGGACCAGTACATTTTGGCTCAATTAAGTGGCTGCGACGGTTAGGTATATAAAAGGGTATTGAAAGAAAGATAAACTACTGTTTAACTGAGTAACAAATAACTTATTTAAAGAAAATACAAAATAAATTAGAACACTACCAAATCTACCACTGTGCATTAGTTCCTGATAGTTATCGATGGAGGAATTCATCCAGTGTACACTGCTGTGTTCTTTTGATTTACTGCACTGGACTGAAAGAAGCTACAGAAAGTTGTAAAATTTGGAAAGGATGTGTGATAAAAAAGTAAAGACAGCGTGTAGTCAGACTGTCAGGAAGGGCAGGCAGGTGATGGGACTGAGTTGCAGCTAACAGGCTGAGTATTAAGTCATTAGGGATGTAGAATCAGAAATGATAGCAAATATGGTACTTAAGGTGTTGTATCTATATGTGCACAGTGTAATAAATCTGGTGCATGATCTTGATATTACAGATTGCCAGGCATGATTGGATTGAATTGAATTTAACTGACTTTATTTCTTACATCTTTCACAAACATGAGTAAAAACCTTTACATTACGTCTCCAGCTAAATGTGCGATGTGCAATCCTAGTAATTTATAATAAATAGAACCGTCAATGTAATATAGAGTACACTCAAATCAGTGTAAGTTCATCAGTCTGATGGCCTGATGGAAGAAGCTGTCCCGGAGCCTGCTGGTCCTGGCTTTTATGCTGCGGTAACAGATGATAACAGCTGGAATAGATTGTGATCTGGTTGACTTGGGTCCCCAGTGATCCTTCAGGCCCTTTTTACACACCTGTCTTTGTAAATGTCCTGAATCATGGGAAGTTCACAACTACAGATGCGCTGGACTGTCCGCACCACTCTCTGCAGAGTCCTGTGATTAAGTGAGGTACAGTTCCCGTACTGGGCAGTGATGCAGCCAGTCAGGATGCTCTCAATTGTGCCCCTGTAGAAAGTTCTTAGGATTTGGGGGCCCATACCAACCGTCTGAAGTGAAAGAGGCGCTGTTGTGTTTTTGCGACATTGAGGGAGAGGTTGTCTTCTTGACACCACTGTGTCAGAGAGATGACTTCTTCGTTATTGTTTGAGATTAGGCCAATCAATGTAGTGTCGTTGGCAAATCTAATTAGCAGATTGGAGCTGTGGGTGGCAATACGGTCTTGGGTATATAGTGAGTTGTGGCCATCACCAAATCATGACTGAAAGATGGTTGAAGGATGGGAGCTGAATGTCCAAGGTTACACGTTATATTGGAGGGACAGAAAGGTAGGCAGAGGGGGTGGTGTGGCTCTACTGGTAAAGAGTGGCATCAAATCAGTAGAAAGATGTGACATAGGATCAGAAGATGTTGAATCCTTGTAGGTTGAGTTAAGAAACTGCAAGGGTAAAAGGACATTGATGGCAGTTATATACAGGCCTCCCAACAGTGGCTGGGATGTGGACCACAGGTTACAACAGGAAATAGAAAAGGCGAGTCAATAGGGCAATGTTATGGTAGTCATGGGAGATATTAACACGCAGGTTGATTGGGAAAATCACGTTGGTGGTGGATCTCAGGAAAGGGAGTTTGTTGAATGTCAAAGAGATAGAACAGTTTGGCGTTGAGCCTACTAGGGGATCAGCTATACTGGATTGGGTGTTACGTAATGAACCGGAGGCTTTTAGAGAGTTTGAGGGAAAAGAATGCATCGGAACTAGTGATCACAATATGATTGTGTTCAACTTGAAATCTATAGGGAGAAAGACAAGTCTGATGTAGCAGTATTTCAGTGGAGTGGGGAAAATTACAGTGGTATGAGAGGGGAGTTGACCAAAGTAAATTGGAAAGAGCTGCTGGCAGGGATAGAAAGTCTTTGACAAGGTGCCACACATGAGGCTGCTTACCAAGTTAACAGCCCTTGGTATTACAGGAAAGTTACTGGCATAGTTAGAGCATTGGCTGATAGGTAGGAGGCAGCGAGTGGGAATAAAGGGATCATTTTCTAGTTGGCTGCCAGTGAACAGTGGTGTCCCGCAGGGGTCAGTGCTGGGATCACTTCTTTTTATGCTGTATATAAATGATTTAGGTGATGGAGTTGATGGCTTTGTTGCCAAGTTTGCAGATGATATGATTGGAGGAGGGGCAGGTAGTTTTGAGGAAACAGGTAGGATGCAGAAGGACTTAGACAGATTAGGAGAATGGGGAAGCGAGTGGCAAATGAAATACAATGTTGAAAAATGCAAGGTCATGCACTTTGGTAGTAGATATAAATGTGCAGAATATTTTCTAAATGGGGAGAAAATCTAGGAATCTGACATGCAGAGGGACTTGGGAGTCCTTGTGTAGAACACCCTGAAGGTTAACTTGCAGGTTGAGTTGGTGGTGAGAAGGCAAATGCCATGTTAGCATTCATTTCAAGAGGTCTAGAATACAAGAGCAGGGATGTGATGCTGAGGCTTTATAAGGCACTGGTGAGGCCTCACCTTGAGTATCGTGAACAGTTTTGGGTTCCTCATCTTACAAGAGATGTGCTGGCACTGGAGAGGGTCCAGAGGAGGTTCACAAGGATGATTCCAGGATTGAAAGAGTTTGATGGCTCTGGGTCTGCACTCACTGGAATTCAGAAGTATGAGGGGGGGGGGGGATCTCATTGAAACCTTACAAATGTTGAATGGCCTAGACAGAGTAGATATGGAAAGGATGTTTCCCATGGTGGGAGAGTCTAGGACAAGAAAGCATAGCCTCAGGTTCAAAACAGAGATGCTGAGAAATTCGTTTAGCCAAAGGGTGGTGAATTTGTGGAATTTGTTGCCACATGTAGCTGTGGAGGCCGGGTCATTGGGTATATTTAAGGCAGAGGTTGATAGGTTCTTGATTGGACATGGCATCAAAGGTTACGGGGAGAAGGCCAGGAAATGGGGTTGAGGAGGAGATTTAAAAAAAAGGATCAGCTCTGATTGAATGGCAGAGCAGACTCGATGGACCAGATGATCTAATTCTGCTCCTATGTCTTATGGTCTAAAATTAGTCAGCTCCATCTTGAGTATTAGCCTTCGTAGTAACCAAGACATCTTCAAAGAGTGTGGTCTCAGAAAGGCAGTATCCATAATTGAGGATTCCCAGCATCCAGGAAATGCCCTTTCCTCACTGTTACCATTAGGTAGGAGGTACAGCAGCCTGAAGGCACACACTCAGGAACAGCTTCTTCCCCTCTGCCATCCGATTCCTAAATGGGCATTGAATCCTTGAACACTACCTCACTTTTTTTTCCCCATTATTTCTGTTTTTGCACTATTTTTAATATAAACATTTAATATACTAACTGTAACTGATTAATGATTTTTTTCTTTCTATATTATCATGTATTGCATTGAACTGCTGCTGCTAAGTTAACAAATTTCACGACACATGCCGGTGATAGTAAGCCCAATTCTGAAATGAACGAAATCAGCACTGAACCTAGCACAAGTATGGACTGCCTCATACAACGATTGTATCCTGTACACCTTCATTTCCATTGTAACATTCAAGATGATTGCCGACACCTTTAAATTTGTCATAGTCCCTAATTTGTTGAAGTACTGAGATCATTTCCTTTTCAATCCCAGCCTTTTCTGGCATCTCCAAGCCTGACTGCCTGAAACCGCAGTGAGCAAGAGAGTTCTGAATTGTCTTGCTGCTTATTTCTCACCAATTATCAGTGACAAAGATCAGAAGCACATTCAACTGACACTATTTGAAAACTCTTCGCTGTAAGCACAGTGTAGTGTCCAACGGCCACACGTGTCCACGCGGCTGACACAAGCTAGAAGCTGTTCAGCAACAGCATTAGGTATTAATGCTGGAGTAATAAAATGGATTCAACAGTGGCTAGATGGGAGATGCCAGAGAGTAGTGGTGGAGAATTGTTTATCGGGATGGAGGCCAGTGACTAGCGGGGTACCTCAGGGATCTGTTCTGGGCCCAATGTTGTTTGTAATGTACATAAATGATCTGGATGATGGGGTGGTAAATTGGATTAGTAAGTATCCCGATGATACTAAGGTAGGAGGTGTTGTGGATAATGAGGTGGGTTTTCAAAGCTTGCAGAGAGATTTATGCCGGTTAGAAGAATGGGCTGAATGTTGGCAGATGGAGTTTAATGCTGAGAAGTGTGAGGTTCTACATTTTGGCAGGAATAATCCAAATAGAACATACAGAGTAAATGGTAGGGCATTGAGGAATGCAGTGGAACAGAGAGATCTAGGAATAACAGTGCATAGTTCCCTGAAGGTGGAATCTCATGTAGATAGGGTGGTGAAGAAGGCTTTTGGAACGCTGGCCTTTATAAATCAAAGCATTGAGTACAGAAGTTGGGATGTAATGTTAAAATTGTACAAAGCATTGGTAAGGCCAAATTTGGAATATTGTGTACAGTTCTGGTCACCGAATTATAGGAAAGATATCAATAAATTAGAGAGCGTGCAGAGATGATTTACTAGGATGTTACCTGGCTTCCAGCACTCAAGTTACAGAGAAAGGTTGAACAAGTTAGGTCTCTATTCATTGGAGTGTAGAAGGTTGAGGGGGGATTTGATTGAGGTATTTAAAATTTTGAGAGGGATAGATAGAGTTGATGTGAATAGGCTGTTTCCATTGAGAGTAGGGGAGATTCAAACGAGAGGACATGATTTGAGAGTTAGGGGGCAGAAGTTTAAGGGAAACATGAGGGGTTATTTCTTTACTCAGAGAGTGATACCTGTGTGGTATGAGCTTCCTGTAGAAGTAGTAGAGGCCAGTTCAGTTGTGTCATTTAAGGTAAAATTGGATAGGTATATGGACAGGAAAGGAGTGGAGGGTTATGGGCAGAGTGCGGGTAGGTGGGACTAGGTGAGATTAAGAGTTCGGCACGGACTAGGAGGGCTGAGCTGGCCTGTTTCCGTGCTGTGATTGTTATATGATTATAGTTTTCTGTCTCAATTAAGAGGCGTCGTGTCCCAAATAAATGAAAGGAATCCGGGCTATTTTCTCAATCAGGTTTTGTTCTTTAAGAGTTGTCCCAAATAAGCGGCTGACCAATTAACTGATGGCCCAATTAACTAGAATCCACTGTTTATTATATACAAGCTTGAGATTTGTCTTCTTGCAGGCAGCCACAGAACAAAGAAACACAATAGAACCCATTAAAACAAAAGTAGACCCTCAACCATCCAATGTGTGACAAAAAGAACAAATTGTGCAAACAATCAAAAAGTAAGACAGACAGAGATACTTTATTGATCCCGAGGGAAACTGGGTTTTGTTACAGCCACACTAACCAAGAAATAAACAAATAACACAATGAATATGAACCACAGAGAGCCCGAAAGTGAGTCCACAGCCACAGAACCAGTCCACCGCGGAGGCGAGTGAACCTCATGTAGTGAGATGAACAGCAGTTTGTCCTTCGCCTTTGGCCTTGACCCCGTGATCATTTTCAGCACTTTAATCAGCTAAACAAGGGTTTGTCTTTTTTGCCCCTGGGTCCGGGTCCCACCACATCGAACCAGCCCAAAGTCGACCACAGTAATGGCCAAACGTCGGTTCGTTGTTTGCTCCCAGGACTGGTCCCCGTCGCTTCAGTCTAGCCCCTTGTCCACTCCAGCAATGGTCAAACATCAGCTCACTTTTCACACTTGGGCCTGGGCCCTGCTCTTCGATCTGGCCCCACGTCCACTCCAGCAATGGCTGCCGTGACCGGACCTGCATTTTCGAGAGTCCAGTGTGTCGAATCCTTCAGGAGCCAGCGAAGCGCCAGTTCATACAAACAGTACAAAAGCACAACTCCCAAAAGGGAAATTACAGGCTGGTGAATTGCAGTGATCACCGTCCAAAAAAGTTTAATTAATAGAAGAGTTAGTAGTTTAATTTGCCACCTGTAAAGTGTCGCCACATCTCGCTAGTGTCACGTTCACTGGAACTGTGTACACAGAAGAGGCTCTGCAGAAGCCGGAAATCTTGTCCGTGTTACCTTTCTCTCAGTTCTCTAACTTTTGGCAGCATCCTCCATCAGTTCTGATCAACATGAGTTGATTGTCAAATGCACAGGTGCAATGAAAAGTTTACTTACAGCAGCATCACTGACACACAGTGTCAGTTAGAAAACATTCATTATTGAAACCAGCAATGTCAGGTAATCCTTCCCCCTCTCCACAGATATGGTTGTAAGAACATAAGAGATAGGAGCATTAGGGTCTGTCCACCATTCCATCATGGCTGATTTATTATCCCTCTCAACTTCATTCACCTGTCTTCTCCCCTTAACCCTTGAATCCCTGACTAATCATAAGAGTCAGAGAAGTACAGCACAGAAACAGGCCCTTTGGCCCATCTAGTCCATGCTGAAACCATTTAAACTGCCTGCTCCCAATAACCTGCATTGGGACCTCCACATCCCTACTATCCAAGTACCTATCCAATTCTCTTTGAAGTCAAGCTCACATGCACCACTTGTGCTGGCAATTTGTTCCACAATCTCACCACCCTCTGAGTGAAGGAGTTTTCCCCCAGGTTTACTTTTCACCTTTTGCCCATGACTTCTGCTTGTAGTCACCCAACCTCCGTGGAAAAAGACTGGTTGCATTCAACCAATCTATACCCCTCATAATTTTGTATACTTCCATCAAATCTCTTCTCAATTTTCTACGTTCTAAGGAATAAAGTCCTAACTTATTCAATCTTTGCTTATAACTCAGGTCCTCCAGACCCAGCAACATCCTTGTAAATTTTCTCAACCTTATTTACGTCTTTCCTGTAGGTAGGTGACCAGAACTGCACACAATACTCCAAATTAGGCCTCACCAACATCATATACAACTTCAACATAACATCCCATCTCCTGTACTCAATACATTAACTTCTGAAGGCCAACGTGTGAAGCTTTCTTTACAGCCCTATCTACCTGTGACACCACTTCCAATGAATTTTCAGAATCATTTAACTGAATTGACTTTATCTCTTACATCCATCACGTACACGAGGAGTAAAAATCTTTGCGTTACGTCTCTGTCTAAATGTGCAATCATAGTCATTTATAATAATTTATAATAAATAGAACAGTCAATGTAACATAGAGTACACTCAAATCAGGGTGAGTTAATCAGTCTGATGGCCTGGTGGAAGAAGCTGTCCCGGAGCCTGCTGGTCCTGGCTTTTGTGCTGTGGTACCGTTTCCTGGATGTTAACGACTGGAATAGATTGTGGTTGGGAATCAGAATCACGTTTATTATCACTGGCATGTGTCATGAAATTTATTAACATAGCAGCAGCAAAATTAGAAGAAAAATAATAAATAAATAAATTACTCTATACATACATTGAATAGATTAAAACTGTGCAAAAACATAATAATATATATTAACAAGTGAGGTAGTGTTCACGGGTTCAATGCCCACTTAGGAATCGATTGGACCGGTATTCCCAGATTCCGTTGTTCTACCACACTCCTCAGTGCCCTGCCATTCACTGTGTAAAACCTACCCTTGTTAAGCCTACCGAAGTGCAAAACCTCGTACTTGGCTGCATTAAATTCCATCTGCCATTTTTCAGCCCATTTTTCCAGCTGATGCCGACCCCTCTGCAAGGCATGACAGCTTCCTCACTGTCCACTACACCCCCAATCTTGGTGTCGTCTGGAAATCTGCTGATTCAGTTGACTATGTTATCATCCAGATCGTTGATATCGAAGACAAACAACAACCCTCTACTCCCACTCTCTAGCTTCTTCCACAAAGCTAATGTCTAGTCTAATTTACTACTTCATCGTGAATGAAGAATATATTAACCTCTGCTTTAAATATACCCAATGACTTGGTCTCCACAGTGTCTGTGGCAATGAATTCCATTGATTCACTCCTCTCTGGCTAAAGAAATTCCTCCTCATCTCCATTGTGGGGCCACACGGAAGCGTAGTGGTTAGCACAATGCTTTACAGTACCGGTGGCCTAGGTTCATTTCCCATCGCTGTCTGTGAGGAGCTTGCATGTTCTGTGTGGTAACGTAATTGGGAGAAATGTACATTATTCATAACCACCGACACTGAGTTGGGGTTTCAAAGATGTTGTACCTCAAAGTCAAAGCCAACGTCAAGTTCCTTGTCATCTGCACACGTACAGGTATGCACAGGTGCAATGAGAGATTTACGTACAGCAGCATCACTCGTACAGATCATGTGTTCACAACAAAGGCATCAATTAAATATATATTATACACATTTTTTACAAAAACACAATTAGAAGAAAGAAAACAAACTCCATTTTACTGCAAAGGGATCAAAGTGATCCCACAGGTTAGGTGAATTTGAGCTGAATCATTACACATGTACTAATTCCCTCTGCATGCAGTGGCCACTTTATCAGATACACCTGTACACCTGCTCATTAATGCAAATATCTAATCAGCCAATCAGGTGGCAGCAACTCAATGTATAAAAGCATGCATACATGGTCAAGAGGTTCAGTTGTTCAGACCAAACATCGAAATGGGGAAGAAATGGGATCTAAGTGACTTTGACCATGGAATGATCATTGGTGCCAGATGGGGTGGTTTGAGTATCTCAGAAACTGCTGATCTCCTGGGATTTTCATGCACAACAGTCTTTAGAGCAGGGGTTCCCCTTTTTTATGCCATGGGGCCTTACTATTAAGCAAGGGGTCCATGGACTCCAGGTTGGGAATCCCTGCTCTGGGGTTTACTGAGAATGGTGCAAAATAAACAAAAAGCTGCCAGCGAGTTGTGGTTCTGTGGGCAAGGAAAGCACCCCGTTAACGAGAGAGGTCAGAGGAGAACGGCCAGACTGGTTCAAGCTGACAGGAAGGTGACAATAACGCAAATAACAACACATTACAACAGTGGCATGCAGAAGGGCATCTCTGAATGCCCAATTTGTCGAACCTTAAATTGAATGAACACAAGCAGCAGACCATGAACATACAGCCAGTGGCCACTTTATTAAGAACAGGAGGCAGCTAATAAAGTAGCCACTGAGTGTATGCCATCAAGTACAGTCCTGAGAATTATTTTCTACCAAAGTTCATGACCATGCAGGCTATTCTTGAGAACGAGGGCATGAACCCAGATGTAGTGGTCCATGTAGGGACCAACGATGTAGGTAAGGTGAGTTAGGGGGTCCTGCTTAGAGAGTTCAGGGAGTTAGGAGTGAAGCTGAAAGGCAGGACCTCCAGGGTGACAATCTCGGGATTGCTACCTGTGCCACGTGGAAGTGAGGCGAAGAATAGAATGATTATGCACATTAATACGAGGCTGAGAGCATGGTGCAGGAAGGAAGGGTTCAGGTTTTTGGATAATTGGTCTTTGTTCCAGGGACATTGGGATTTGTTTCGAAGGGACGGTCTACATCTGAACTGGAGGGGTACTAACATTCTTGCAGGAGTGTTTGCCAGTGCTGATCGGGGGGGTTTAAACTAGATGTGCAGGGGGCAGGGATCCAGATCCAGAGGGTTGGTCAGAAGGAGCATGGGGTTAAATGTGTAGAAGGTTTGGGTGATCTTGAGAAGGTCATCAAAATTCAGGGTGCAATTAGCCCGATGGAAGTTCAAGGAGCTGGGTTAGGTACAGTAGACAGTGTTTTAAGCAAAGAGAGGAGGAATGGGCTCAGAATTCTATACTTGAATGTGTGTAGTGTCAGAAATAAGACAGATGAGCTTGAAGCTCAGATGAAAATGGGGAACTACGATATTGTTGGGATAACGGAGACATGGCTGCAAGGGGATCAGGCCTGGGAATTGAGTGTACCAGGGTATACGTGCTATCGTAGAGACAGAAGTATGGGAAGAGGGGGTGGGGTGGCCCTGTTGGTGAGGAATGAGATTCAGTCCTTAGCAAGAGGTGACTTGGGAACAGGGGAAGTAGAGTTTGTGTGGATTGAGCTGAGGAACAGTAAGGGTAAAAAGACCCTAATGGGTGTTGTGTACAGGCCCCCAAACAGTAGCGTGGATATTGGGTACAAGTTGATTAGGGAGTTAACATTGGCATGTGCTAAAGGTAATGCAGTTGTTATGGGAGATTTCAACATGCAGGTGAACTGGGAGAAGCAGGTAGGTGCTGGACCCCAGGATAGGGAGTTTGTGGAGTGTCTAAGGGATGTATTTTTGGAACAGCTTGTGCTTGAGCCAACCAGGAACGAGGCTATTTTGGACTTGATGATGTGTAATGAACAGGAATTGATAGGTGATCTTGAAGTAAAGGAGCCATTAGGAAGTAGTGATCATAACATGATAAGTTTTTATCTACAATTTGAGAGGGATAAGGGCAGATCAGAGGTGTCAGTGTTGCAATTAAATAAAGGAGACAACGGAGCCATGAGGGAAGAGCTGGCCAAAGTTAAATGGGCGGATGCCCTGGCAGGAAAGACAGTGGATCAGCAGTGGCAGATATTCTTGGGGATAATACAAAAGATGCAAAAGTAATTCATTCCAATGAGAAGGAAGGATTCAAAGAGGGGGAAGGGGCCACAGTGGTTGACAAAGGAAGTCAGAGATTGTATAGCATTAAAGAAAAAGAAGTATGACAGGGCTAAGATGAGTGGGAATACAGATGATTGGGAAAGTTTTAAGGAACAGCAGATCTTAACTAAAAAAGCAATACGGAGAGAAAAAATCAGGTATGAGCTCAGTCTAGCCAGGAATATAAAAGGGGATAGCAAAAGCTTTTTTAGCTTTGTGAAGAGAAAGAAGATAGTTAAGAACAACGTTGGCCCCTTGAAGAATGAATTGGGAGAAATTGTTATGGGAAACAGGGAAATGGCAACAGAATTTAATGCATACTTTAGATCTGTCTTCACCAGGGAGGACACAAGCAATCTCCCAGATGTATGGATGGGCCAGGGTCATAAGATATCAGAGGAATTGAGACAGATTGACATTAGGAAAGAAACTGTGATGAGTAGACTGGTAGGACTGAAGGCTAATAAATCCCCGGGTCCAGATGGTCTGCATCCGAGGGTTCTAAAAGAGGTGGCTCAGGAAATTGCGGATGCATTGGTAATCATTTTCCAATGTTCCTTAGATTCAGGATCAGTTCCTGAAGATTGGAGAGTGGCTAATGTTGTCCCACTTTTCAAGAAGGGAGGGAATGGAGAACTATCGCCCTGTTAGCCTAACGTCAGTCGTGGGGAAGATGCTTGAGTCCATTATTAAGGACGAAATAGTGGCACATCTTGATGGCAGAAATAGGATTAGGCTGAGCCAGCATGGATTTACCAAGGGCAAATCATGCTTGACTAATCTGTTGGAGTTTTTTGAGGGTGTAACAAGGATGTTAGACGAGGGTAAGCCAGTGGATGTTGTGTACCTAGATTTTCAGAAGGCATTCGATAAGGTGCCACATAGGAGACTGGTGAGTAAAATCAGAGCTCATGGCATTGGGGGCAGGGTTTCAACATGGATAGAAAACTGGTTGGCAGATAGAAAGCAAAGGGTAGCAGTGAATGGGTGTTTCTTGGACTGGCTGGAGGTGACTAGTGGGGTACCACAGGGCTCTGTATTAGGACCACAGCTCTTTACGATTTATGTCAACGATTTAGATGAGGGCATTGAAAACTATATCAGCAAGTTTGCTGACGATACTAAACTGGGTGGCAGTGTGACATGCGAAGAGGACGTTAGGAGAATACAGGGAGACTTGGATAGGCTGGGTGAGCGGGCAGATACTTAGCAGATGTCATTCAATGTGAATAAATGTGAAGTTATCCACTTTGGAAGCAGGAACAAGAGGGCAGAGTATTGTCTGAACGGTGTAGAGTTAGGTAAGGGAGAAATGCAAAGAGACCTGGGAGTCCTAGTTCACCAGTCAATGAAGGTGAATGAGCAAGTGCAACAGGCAGTGAAGAGGGCAAATGGAATGTTGGCCCTTGTTACAAGGGGAATTGAGTACAAGAGCAAGGATGTCCTTTTGCATTTGTACAGGGCCCTTGTGAGACCACACCTGGAATATTGTGTACAGTTTTGGTCTCCAGGTTTAAGGAAGGACATTCTGGCAATTGAGGAAGTGCAGCGTAGATTCACTAGGTTGATTCCTGGGATGGCAGGGCTGTCTTACGCAGAGAGATTGGGCTTGTACACACTGGAATTGAGGAGATTGAGAGGGGATCTGATTGAAACGTTTAAGATAATTAAAGGATTTGATAGGATTGAGGCAGGAAATATGTTCCAGATGTTGGGAGAGTCCAGTACCAGAGGGCATGGATTGAGAATAAGAGGTCAGTTATTTAAAACAGAGTTGAGGAAGAGCTTCTTCTCCCAGAGAGTTGTGGAGGTGTGGAATGCACTGCCTCGGAAGATGGTGGAGGCCAATTCTCTGGATGCTTTCAAGAAGGAGCTAGATAGATATCTGATGGATAGGGGAATCAAGGGATATGGGGACATGGCAGGGACTGGGTATTGACAGTGAATGATCAGCCATATCTCAGAATGGCAGTGCAGACTCGAGGGGCCGAATGGTCTACTTCTGCACCTATTGTCTATTGTCTATTGTCATACACTTCCCGATACTATATTCTATCTGCCACTTCTTTGCCCTTTCTCCTAATCTGTCCAAGTTCTTCTGCAGAGTCACTGCTTCCTCAACACAACCTGCCCCCTTCCACCAATCTTTGTACCGTCTGGAAACTTGGCCACAAAGTCATCAATTCCTTCATTCAAATTAGTGACGTGCAACGCAGTCCCAATACCAGACCCTGCTCACTGGCAGCCAACCGGAAAAGCTGCCCTGTATTCCCAATCTCTGCCTCCTGCCAGTCAGCCAATCATCTATCCACGCTAACATCCTTCCTGCAACACCATTGGTTCTTAGCTAGTTTAGTAGCCTTGTGTGTGGCACTTTGAAAAAGGCTTTCTGAAAATCCAAATAAATCCAACTATTATTGTCAAATGTATTGAATTACAGTGAAAAATTTGTTTAGCCTACAGATCATTTCATTACATCAGTACATTGAGGTAACACAATGGAAAACAATAACAGAATGCAGAACAAAATGTTACAGTTACAGAGAATTTCAGTTGATTACTCTTCCCTCCCATTCTCCTTCTTTTCCATTCCCCATTCTGGCTCCTCACGTGCCATCGCCTTCCTCTGGTTCCCTTCTCGCCCCTTCTCTTCTCCTCAGTTGCTCATCTCCTCTCTCTGGTGCCCCTTCTCCTTCTCTTTCTCCCATGGTCCACTCTCCTAACCTATCAGGTTCCTTCTTCTTCAGCCCTTTATCTCTTCCACCTATCACTTCCCAACTCTTACTTCATCCCACCCAACCACCTTCCTCTTCATCTGCTCTCACCTATCAACTGTCAGCCTGTATTCCTCCCTCTCCCCCACCTTCTCATTCTGGCTTCTTCCCCCTCCTTCCCAGTCCTGATGAAGGGTCTTGGCCCAAAATATCAACTGTTTATTCACCTCCATAGATGCTGCCTGACCTGCCGAGTTCCTCTAGTATTTTATGCGTGGTGCTCAAGGTTTCTGGCATCGATTTGTTTAGAGATTCAGTCAAATAAGCCACACTGCCCAGTAACCCACCAGTCTGGATGATAAAGTAGTAAACTGGATGACACCAAGATTGGGAGTGTGGTGGACAGTGAGGAAGGCCACATGGTTTGCAGAGGGATCTGGACCAGCTGGGAAAATGGGCTGAAAAATGGCAGATGGAATCTAATGCAGACAAGCGTGAGCTATTACTCTTAGGGAGGAGCAACCAGGGTAGGACTTACACAATGAGTGGTAGGGCACTGAGGAGTGAGGTAGAACAAAGGGATCTGGGAGAAGAGATTCATAATTCATTGAAAGTGTCGTCATAGGCAGATTGGGTCGTAAAGAGAGCTTTTGGCACTTTGGCCTTAATAAATCAAAATATTGATTACAGGAGATGGGATGTTATATTGAAATTGTATGAGAAATGTTAATGAGGCCTAATTTGGAGTATTGTGTGCAGTTCTAATCACCTACCTACAGGAAAGATATCATTAAAATTGAAAGAGTATTGAGAAAATTTACAAGCATGTTGCCAGGACTTGAGGACCTGATTTGTAGGAAAAGGTTGAATAGGTTAGGACTTTATTCCCTAGCATGGAGGAGAATGAGAGGAGATTTGAGAGAGGTATACAGAATTACGAGGGGTATACATAGGGTAAATGCAAGCAGGATTTTACCACAGAGGCTGGGTGAGACTAGACTTAGAGGTGAAGGGTGAAGGGTAAAATGTTTAAGGGGAACCTGAAGGAGAACTTCACTCAGAGGGTGGTGAGAGTGTGGAATGGGCTGCCAGAGCAAGTGGTAGAAATGGGTTCGATTTCAACACTTATGAGAAATTTGGATAGGTACATGGGCGGGAGGGACGTTGAGGGCTATGGTCTAGGTGTAGGTTGATGGTACTAGGCAGATTAATAGTTCAGCACGGACTGTATGGGCCAGTGGACCAGTTTCTGTGTTGTAACGTTCAATCACTCAGTGACTCTATTTAATCCTAGACTAATCACCAGACCAATTAACCTACTAACCAGTACATCAGTGGAATGTGTGGGAGGAAACTGGGACACCCGGAGGAAAGCCACACATTCACAGAGAGGACATCCTTACAGAGGACGTCAGGACTGAACTCAGAACTTCAACGCCCTGAGCTCTAATAGCATTCTGCATTACCATGGCATCCCAAATCTGCAGAACCTCTTGTATTTATAGTTACTTTGCTTGACACCTTGCAGATATAAATCACCTTGACCTGAGAGTGCATCCCAGGAAGCTTCAGAGGAGTATTATCAAATAATGACACTTGGAGAAAGAGGGACAGGTACCTGTCACTCACTGGGTTGAAATCCTGTCTGTGAGCAAGAAGAGTTTTATTCCAGAGGCTGCAAAGGCTCAGGTGTACTGTTGAAAGCATCCCAACATCATTGTGTAGTATGGCAATTCAAATACACAAGGATGTGAACCTCCAGAGAGCAGGCGGCTCTGCTCAATACAATGGCGCACATCCCGCCCCACCATCGGTGGTATCGACAGGAGGCACTGCCTCAACAAGGCATGAAACATACCCACCAACCAAGCCAATTCACCACCATCCCCCTCGTATTAGCCACTGACAGTCCACTCGTCATCTGGTACATCTCCATCACCACAACAAGGTGATCTCTTTCACTCCAAAGAGAAAAGCTCAAGCTTGCTTGAATTATCTTTGTAAGTCATGCTCTTTAATCCAGGCAGCATCCTGGTAAATCACCTCTGCACCCTTTCCATAGCTTCAACATCCTTCCCATAATGAGGTGACCAGAACTGAACACAATATTGCAAGTTTGGTCTAAACCAGTGGTTCACAACAATTTTTATGCCATGGACCAATGCCATTAAGCAAAGGGTCTGTGGGGGAACCCATGCTCTAAACAGATCTCGTGGCTCTTAAACTCAATCCCCCAACTAATGAAGGCCAACACACTGTACGCCTCCTTAACCATCTTATCAACTCACACTGCAACTTTGTGGGATCTATGGACCCCAATGTCCCTCCGTTCCTCTAAGATGCTAAGATTTCTGCCATTAACCCCGTATTCTGTTTTTAATAAAAAACACGAAATGCTGGCAGAACTCAGCAGGTCAGACAGCATCTATGGCAGGAGGTAATAACGACATTTCGGGCCAAAACCCTTCATCAGGAGTGAAGTAAATGGGATAAGAAGTGGGGGGAGGGATAAAGTAGAGAGCTGGCAAGTGATAGGCTGGAAATGGACTGGGGGAAGGTGGAGAATTATGGGCTTTATCCCTCCCTCCACTTCTTATCCCCCCTCAACCATCCCATGTTACTTCACGCCTGATGAAGGGTTTCGGCCCGAAATGTCATTATTACCTCCTCCCATAGATGCTGTCTGGCCTGCTGAGTTCTGCCAGCATCTTGTGTTTTTTATTCATTTCCAGCATCTGCAGATTCACTCGTGTTGCCTTTGAATTCTGTTTTTAAGTTTGAACTTCCAAAGTGTATCACGTCCCAGACTAAATTCCATCTGCCACTTCTGAGCCCAGCTCTACATCCTCTACAACCTACAACAACCTTCTACACTGCCCACAACACCACCAACCTTTGTGACACTGGCAAGCTCACTAGCCCACCCTTTATAAAATTATAAAGGGCATAGGCAGGGTAGATGGCTGAAAACTCCTTTTCTTGTGGTAGGCAAATGGGAAACAAGAGGCAAGGGTCTAACGTGCGGCGGAGGGCTTTGAAAGATGCATTTCTGTAGCTGCTCTCTGGCTCTCGATTTCCAGCATCTGTAGAACCTCGTGCTGATGATCTGAGATACAAATCTATTTTTGCACAGGGTGATTGATACCGGAAACTCACAGTCTGAGCTGTCGGAGTCTGCATAATGTATCAAAGACATTTAAGGGGCAAGGCACAGAAAGATGTGGACTCGGGGATGCATGGAATTGGCTGACAAGTTGGCATGGACACTGTGGTCTAAATGTCCCGTTCTATGCTGTACAAGTTCAACTTTATTGCCATTCAACCATGGACACGTATACCGCCATCAATCCTCCAGACCGAGGTGCACAACACAGTACGTATAACTCACACACAACATTATACATAAAGTAACATTTCCATAAATAAACTGACAAATAATAACGAGCATTTACAACACAAGTTAAAAAATGAACAGTATAACTCCACTGGGGCTCCATACGTGATAAAACCTGGGTGGTGGCAGGGAGTTCAGTGGTCTCATTGCCTGAGAGAAGAAGCTGTTTCCCATTTTAACAGTTTGTGCCCTAATGCTTACGGTACCTCCGGCCTAGTAGGGGTTTGCAGAGATTGTGGGACGGATGGGAGAGATTTCTGACAATGCTAAGGGCCCTGTGTACGCAGTGCTCCTGGTAAATTTCTTGGATGGGTGGGAGAGAGACTTTGATTATGCTCTCTGCAGCTCGGAGTCATTGGATTAAATAAACTCTTTGGTCCTGACTTCACTGAAGAAAATACAAATAACTCCTAGAACTGCCGGGGAACCAACTCCAAGAAAAGAAGAAATTAAAGGAAATATCGCTGAAAGAAATGAATGACAACTCTTATAAATTCACAGGGCCTGATGATCTGCATCTCAGATTACTAATGGAAGTCGCCATGGAAACAGATGGTGTGGACTTCCTGTAGGCTACCATTGTAACATGGCAGTTAATGTGATGCTATTACAGCTCGGGCTATCTGAGTTCAGAGTCCCAGCGTTGTCCTCTGAAAGAGTTTGTTGGTTCTCCCTGTGACCTCATGGTATCCTCCGGATGCTCCGGTTTTCTCCCACATTCCAAAGATGTACTGATTAGTTGGTTAATTAGTCACTGTAATTTGCTCCATGATTAGGCCAGGGTTAAACAGATGGGTGCCTGGTGGTGAGGCTCGAAGGGCTCAAAGGCCCTGTTCTTTGATGTATGTCTAAATAAAATTTTTTAAATGTAGAGGTGGATCGGCCCATGATTGAATGGTGGAGCAGACTCAATGGGCTAAATGGCCTACTTCTGCTCCTATATCTTATGGAACAGGAGCCTGAAGACCTTCAAGCGGTGATGCCTCAAGAAGGCGGCATCCATCACATTGCACCTTCATCACCCAGGACGTGCCCTCTTCTCATTGCTACCATCAGGGAGGAGGTACAGGAGCCTGACAACACACACTCAATGTTTTAGGAACACCTTAATGGCTTAAGACCGTTAAACGCCCAATGTGCAGAAACAGAAACAACTCATGCAAAGCATCAAAGTGGGCAAATAACATTCAGAAATGAAGTTCACAAGGGCCATTTCACTGCCAATCCAGGAGTTCATTAGGTGCACGCCACAGCCCCAGTTCAGCACAGAGTCGAGTAAACCTCACCAGCAGTGTATTGAACACTCGCCTCTGGCCCTGACACCCCGACCTTCTCAATCCGGCCCAGAAATTAAATTGGCCAAACATCAGCTCGTTCCACGCTCTTGAACCTGAGACACACTCTCGGGCCCAGAACCCGATGCCTTGATTTGGCCTGTACCCGACCTTCCCAATCTGGCCTGGCAAACGTCCGTCAAACGTCGACTCGCTCCTCGCTGTCAGGCCCGGACATGCCATCCACAGATGCTGCATGACCTGCTGAGTTCCTCTGGCACATTTACAATACAGACGTCCTGGAATCTCTGACATCATCAAATCATTGTTTGTGGCAGCAGTACAGGGCAATACATCCTTTTGGGGAAAATGAGGACAAACGTTGACTTGATTCAGGTGTAAAAGATTATACGAAGCATTGCTAGAGTGGACGTCGGAGACTTTCCCCCCGGGGTGGGGAGGGATGGCTAAATACAAGGAGGCATAACTTTAAAGTGTTTGATGGAATATATAGGAAAAAGTCAGAGGTAGGAATTTTACCTTAGAGAGTGGTGGGTGTGTGAAACACTCTGCCAGAGGAGGTGGTAGTGGCAAATACATTAGGGGCATTTCAGAGACCTTTACAAAGCCACATGGATGACAGAAAAATGGAGGCCTACATAGGAGTTAGATTAACCTTGAATCGATTAAAAGGTCGCCACAACATCGTGGGCCGAAGGGCCTGTTCTGTGCTGTGATTTCAATGTTGTACGTTCTACTTTTTTTAGTGAAATATTTAAATCCCCTCCCATTCATCTTAAATTTGCACTGTAATGTTCTATATTCTAAACCTCCTTGGTTTAGGGCAGGGGGTCCTAACCCTTCGTATGCCATAGACCAATACTATTAAGCAAGGGGTACATGGACCCCAGGCTGGGAACCTCTGCTTTAATTGCTGACAAGCACAGCCCACCCAACCTCTCACCGAAACTAATGTCCTCCAATCCAGGCAGCATCCAGATGGGGAAAGAACATACCTGCCACCTCAACACCACCTTCAAATTGCACTGGTTACGTAAATAACCAAACTGTTCTCGGCCTCCTCCATTGCCAGGGTGAGGCAAAACTCAAACTGGTGGAGCAGCACCTCAACTTCCACCTCCCTCCCCCCATACACACCCAGATAATCTCCAACGACAGGTCACCTGCTCCCACTCTGTCCCTTGTCTCTCTCACTTCCTGATCGATTCCATTCTTCTTATAAACTCCGGCCATCCTCCAGAACCCCGTCACCCTGTTTACTTCCTGCTGCTCCCACTGGGCCCCCTCCTCCACTGTTCCCGTCTGCCCCCCACCTCCCCTACGAGGTTCCATACTCCACCTTCCTCTCCTGTCAGTTCCTACCATCTGCGTCACTCTGCCACCTCCACCCATCACCTCCCAGCCTCTGCCACTGTTCCCACTCTCCCCTCCTCCATCTGCCTATCATCCCTCCCTCTCCGGATCCACCCATCACCTCCCAGCCTCTGTCACTGTTCCCACTCTCCGCTCCTCCATCTGCCTATCATCCCTCCCTCTCCAGATCCACCCATCACCTCCCAGCCTCTGCCACTGTTCCCACTCTCCCCTCCTCCATCTGCCTATCATCCCTCCCTCTCCGGATCCACCCATCACCTCTCAGCCTCTGTCACTGTTCCCACTCTCCCCTCCTCCATCTGCCTATCATCCCTCCCTCACCGGATCCACCCATCACCTCCCAGCCTCTGTCACTGTTCCCACTCTCCCCTCCTCCATCTGCCTATCATCCCTCCCTCACCCGGATCCACCCATCACCTCCCAGCCTCTGTCACTGTTCCCACTCTCCGCTCCTCCATCTGCCTATCATCCCTCCCTCACCCGGATCCACCCATCACCTCCCAGCCTCTGTCACTGTTCCCACTCTCCCCTCCTCCATCTGCCTATCATCCCTCCCTCACCCGGATCCACCCATCACCTCCCAACCTCTGTCACTGTTCGCACCCTTCATCCACCTGTGATGCTGATGTACACTTCCCATTGTATTTGTGCACATGACAGTAAACTCAAGCACTCTGTTTCCCTTCTGTTATTCTTGCTGGCCTGCTCATTATGTGGTGGCTACTTTACCTGCTACCTCCTGTACCTACTACAGTGACCACTGAGTGTATGTTCATGGTCACTACTGTCGCCCGTCCACTTCGGGGTTCGACATGGTCTGTGTTCAGAGATGCTGTTCTGCCCACCACTGTTGTAACGTGTGGTTATTTGAGTTACTGTCACCTTCTTGTCAGCTTGAACCAGTCTGGCCGTTCTCCTCTGACCTCTCTCATGAACAAGGCATTTTCACCCACAGAACTGCCGCTCACTGGATGTATTTCACACCATTCTCTGTAAACTCTAGAGGCTGTTGTGAGTGAAAACCCCAGGAGATCAGCAATTCTCTGTGCCATGAAGCAGTGGAGGAGGCTGCCTCAGTAAGACAAGGTTGGATAGATTTCTGCATAGTAGGGGTATTAAGGGTTATGGGGAAAAGGCAGGTAGGTGGAGATGAGTCCATGGCCAGATCAGTCATGATCTTATTGGATGGTGGAGCAGGTTCGAGGGGCCAGATGGCCGACTCCTGCTCCTATTTCTTATGTTCTTATGGCGAGAAGGCAGGTGTATGGGGTTGAGCGGGATCCAGGATCAGCCATGATGGAATGGTGGAGCAGACTTGATGGGCTGAATGGCCTAATTCTGCTTCTACATCTTATGGTCTATGGTCTAAATTTGTGAGATACTCAAATCACCCGGTCTGGCACCAATCATTCCACGGTCAAAGTCACTTAGACCACATTTCTTCCCAATTCTGATGCATGGCATGAACAACAACTGAACCTCCTGACCATGTCTGCATGCTTTTATGCATCGAGTTGCTGCTAATGATTGGCTGATTATATATTTGCATTAATGAGCAGGTGCACAGGTGTACCTGATAAAGTGGCCACTGAGTGTCTATGTGACACTGTAGTTAATTGTTCCCTGAAATGGCCCCCTGAACTGTCACATTACAGACGGCAGTAATCCAAGGCAAACAGCCTGACACACCTCAGAGATAGCTAGGGATGGGCTATAAACAACTGGCTTACCTGCAGCGATCGGGCCCCACGAAAAAGAAAACACAATTGTTTATCGTTGAGGGTTTTTCCAGATGTTCTAGGGACAGGAGGTTGTACACACTTCACGAATACTCGGCAGGAACTCAGAGGTAGTCCCAGTCCCCAAGAGGAAAAACAATCACATTGTTTACAATGTTTTGAGCAGAGCCCTTCAGGGAGCAGTGAGAATATTTCACAGCCTGTTGATCACTGCGCCCTGTTTCCATTGAGAATAGATGTTAATTATAACCCATCCCTTCATCAGCGTGAGCGATTCACTATCCTCAGCCAGAGTATTGTTATTCCGGCAACTTCCCCTTCTTTTCCAGCCCTGATGAAGACCCAGCCCGAAGCATCAACGGTTTACTCCTTTCCATCGATGCTGCCTGACCTGCTGAGCTCCTCCAGCACTTTGTGTGTGTCTTGAAAATCTTCACCAATGAGCATGATGTAATTTTCCCTACCATTATGTTTCGTGACTTTATGTGTTACCATAACTATATGCACTGCGGTTTGCACCTTGGGCCCGGAGAAACGATGTTTCATTACGCTGTACACTCGTGTGTGGCTGAATGACAATGAAACTTCAACTTGAACACGCCCGTGCACGCATGGGGACAGAGAAAAACTTGCAGCAACACCGCAGGCACACAGCATCAGATAAGCAGCATTCACAAGAAAAATATAGACAAACTACACACAACTTTTACTAGAAACTACTCATTAGTAAGGACCCCCATCACACAGGACCTGCCTGCTTGTCAGTGCGACCATCAGGGAGGGGGTACAGGAGCTGGAAGACACACACTCAACGATTCAGGAATAGCTTCTCCCACTCAGCCATCAGATTTCTGACCGGATAATGAATCCGTGAACACTTGCTCACTATTCTGCTGTTTTTACACTATTTATATATACATATTATATTAAATTACATTATACTAAATAAATATACATATCCCTAAAAAAAACAAACTTCACATTATATGCACAGTGGCCACTTTATTAGGTACATCTGATCATTAATGCAAATATCTAATCAGCCAATCATGTAACAGCAACTCAATGCATAAAAGCATGCAGACATGGTCAAGAGGCTCTGTTGTTGTTCAGACCATTCACCAGAAAAGGGAAAAGATGTGATCTAAGTGACTAACTGTGGAATGATTGTTGGTGCCAGACGGGGTGGTTTGAGTATCTCAGAAACTGCTGATCTCCTGGGATTTTCACATACAACAATCTCTAGAGTCTCTAGTGCAAAATTATGAAAGTCATGAGGTAGTGTTCATGTGTTCAACGTCCATTTAGAAATCATATGGCGGGGGGGCGGGGGGGGGAGAAGCTGTTCCTGGATCGTTGAGTGTATGATTAACCGTCCTACAAAATAGACCAATCTCTTGTTTCCATGCTCATTACAGATGGGGAAATAAACATCTCTCCGTTGTGAAAGAGCAATAACAATCACTAAAGGAGTGATTCACAGAGAGACTTAACTCAGAATTTTATGGGGGGGGGGGGGAGAGAAGGGTGTTTTTCATATTGTATTTCTAGTGTAACTGCCCGCAAGAAAGTGAATCTCAGGGTTGTATGTTGTAAATGCTGACATTTATGTACTTTGATAGTAGACTGACTTTGAAATTTGTTTTGGGTTGATACCCTTCATCAGGACTGGAAAGGAATTGGGGAAAGGCAGAATAAGAAGGTGAGGGAAAGAGCAGGGGTACAAACTAGGTGATAGGTAAGACCAGGTGAGGGGGAGGGTGGGTGGGAGTTAATGGGTGGAAAAGGTAAAAAGCTGAAGAAGAAGGAGAGGAGACTGGACTATAGGAAAAAGGAAAGAAGTTGGGGCACCTGAAGGAGGTGAGGGTGAGAGATGGGTGGGTAGGGAGCTGGAACGGGAATAGAAAAAGAGAGAATGAAGGCGGGATGAGAAGTTACTGTAAATGAGAGAAACTGACATTCTTGCCATCAGGTTGGAGGCTAACCCGATGGAACATGAGGTGTTGATCCTCCAACCTTACTGTGGCGTCATGGTGGCGGAGGAAGAGTCCATGGACTGACATGTCGGATTAGGAGTGGGAAGCTAAATTGAAATGGGTGGCTACCAGGAAATTAAGCCCTCTTGACAAAGTGACCCCCACCAATTGGTGTCGGGTCTCACCCATGTAGAGGAGACTGCCCTGGCTGCAGTAGGTGACCCAAACAGACTCACGTGAAATGTTCACCTGGAAGGAGTGTTTGGGGCCCTGAACAACTACATCTTTTGACTTTGTTGCTTCTGAGTAAGCGGTTATCCAGGTTGAATCTCATTGCTCTGGGCAGTGCTACACCAGATTATGGCAAAGCCAAAAGTAAAAGATCACCTTTGTTAATCATAGACTTTTATGGATTTATAATTAGGACAAATTTCTACAGATTTACTGCAGAGAGCAATATAACTTGTAGCAACGCCACCTGCTGTGGGGGGGGGGGCACTGTACAGGATTGGAAAAAGCTGCAGACAGTTGTAAACTCGGCCAGCTCCATCATGGGCACTAGCCTGCACAGCAGCCAAGACACCTGCAAAAGGGACTGTAAAGCTCTTTGGAACAAGATTACAATAACCAGAAAGCAATGCAGATCAGAAAGCGGTCTTACAAATGTCATAAAAATTTCCACCTTGTGATGTCCGACCTTGGTCAAAGCTGACTTGCAGAACATCTCACTCAAAGTTCAAAGCCCGAAGTATTTCTAATATCAAAGTATATACATGTCACCATATACAATCCCGAGATTCATTTTCTTCAACATTCAAGGTTGTTTAATGTCATTTCCAGCACACAAGTGTAAAAGAGAATGAAATAATTGTTACTCCAGATCCAATGCAGCACCAAAAAAACACAGTAAATATAAGATAGCTTATAGTAGATTAATTGTATGTCCATAAAGTGACACTAGGCACAGGAGTGTCTGTGCATAAGGTGACTCTGACAGGAAATGATGAAGTAGTGGTGGTTGGGGGTGTGGAGGGGTGGGTTAGTGAATGGAGGTGTTGATCAGCTTCACTGCTTGGGGAAAGTAATTGTTTTTGAGTCTGATGGTCCTCGCAAGGATGCTCCTCAGCCTTCTCCCTGAGGAGAGTGGGACAAACAGTCCATGGCATGGACTGCATGGCGTTACTGGCCTTTTCTGGTACCTTTCTGTATGCATGTCCTTGACTGTGGGTAGGCAGTGATGCATTGGACAGTTTTAACTATGCATTGTGAGCCCTCCTGGCTGCCGCAGAGCAGTTCCTGTACCAAGTAGTGATTTACAAAATGTCTTGCAGGCACTGACAGGAAAATAAAGAAACACAATAAAACTATACAGAACAAAGACCACAAACATCCGACGTGCAAAAGACAAATCGTGCCAATCATAAAATTTAAAAGGAAAATAAATAATTATAGACAATAGACAATACGTGCAGAAGTAAACCATTCGGCCCTTCAAGACCATCCGAGACCATCAGTCGTAGTCCCTGAACATGTCCCTGAGACCATTGGTTGTAGCTCCCGGAAAGGGAGTCGTAGGTTGTGTAGTCAATTCAGTGTTGAGGCAAATCAAGTACAGAAACATTATCAGAGTACTGCTGCTACTCGAGTCGTCCCTAGGCGCTTCGCAAGTTAAGGAATGTCATCCAGGATTCTTGGCAAATTTCTTCAATGCTCTAATTCAGGGTTCCTCCCACTGTTAGTGTACAAAAACATGGACTTGAGAGGGAACTACTGGAAATTATGGGTAGCCTCCAACCTAACAGCATGAACATCAATTTCTCTAACTTCCAGTAATGTTTTCCTTCTCAGTTCCCCCTTCTCACTTTTTCCACCTCTCATTCTGGTTCGCCTCTTACCCCTTTCTCTTCTCCTCACCTGTCCATCAGCTCCCTCTGGTGCCCCTCCTCCTTCCCTTTCATCCCATGGTCCACTCTCCTCTCCAATCAGATTCCTTCTTCACCAGCCCCTTACCTTTTCCACCTATCACCTCCCAGCTTCTTACTACATCTCCCACCTACCTTCCCGCTCACCTGGTCTCACCTATCACCTCCCAGCTTCTTACTTCATCTCCCACCTACCCACCTACCTTCCCGCTCACCTGGTCTCACCTATCACCTCCCAGCTTACTACTTCTCTTCCACCCATTTTATCCTGGCTCCTACTCCCTCCCTTTCCAGTCTTGATGAAGGTTCTCGGCCCGAAATGTTGGCTGTTTACTCATTTCAATAGATGCTGGCTGACCTGCCAATTTCCTCCGGCGTTTTGTGTTTGTTTCAGAATCTCTTGTGTCTATAAGCAGCTGTATTTGTATTTTCAGTCCAGAAATTGGCCTTGGCAGTGAAAGCCAAGGACTTGCCTGGGGCCCCACACCCCATGGGTTAAACGTTTTTCCCTCAATTTGTGCATAATCAGCACAATAAAAATAACATGCATTTATATAGCCACACTATCACAGTAATCTTCCAATCCATTTCACAGGAACTTTATGAAAACTATTCAATATCTTCCCTTACCAGCAAATATTTGAGAAGCGACAACAAAGGAAGGTTCTTGTAAATTATTCCTTCACATAGATACACAGAAGAATCAGGAGAGTTGATATGGCTCTCTATTCCAGCCACCCAAGAATGCAGCGTACACTGAGCCCTTAGCATTGTCAATGATCGCACCATCTGTCCCACGATCTCCCTGACCTTCTAGCACCAGGCTGGAGGTACCACAGCATTAGGACAGGAACGGTTAGCATGGGAAACTGTTTCCTCTCCCGGACTCGGGGTGGTGGTAGCAAATTCAGGTCTTATCACATATAAAGCACCGATAGCGTTGTACTGTTTAATTTGTAACTTGTGTCGTAGGTGCACCTTATGCTAAATGTAAATCTTGTGGAATATATTTTTATTACTTGTTAGTTTATTTATGGAAGTATTAGTAAATGTGTTATGTGTGAACTATATGTACTGTGCTGTTCACCTTGGTCCAGAGGAATGATGTTTTGCTTGATAGTACACGTGTATGGTTGTATGGCAATAAACTTGACTGAGACTGACTAAGCTATCGGGTAAGACAAATAACATTCAACCTCAGGCAACACGAGTGAATCTGCTGATGCTGGAAATAAATAAAAACACAAAATGCTGGCAGAACTCAGCGGGAGGTAGAGACGACGTTTCGGGCCAAAATTCCTGATGAAGGGTTTCGGCCCGAAACGTCGTCACTACCTCCTCCCATAGATGCTGTCTGGCCTGCTGAGCTCTGCCAGCATTTTGTCTTTTTAACATTCAACCTAAATTTATTATCAAGGGAGGTACATGCCACCTTCAGCACACCTACGGAGAAGCTGCTACAAGGAAGCAGCGTTCATCACCAAAGATCCCAAACCATCCAGGCCATGCTCTCTTCTCACTGCTGCCATCGGGAAGGAGGCAGGTACTGGAGTCCTATCTCCCACCCCACCAGGTTCACCCTACAGGCTCCTGAACCTTCACTCACCTCAGCACTGAACGGATTCCATGAACAATGGACTCACTTTCAAGGATTCTACAACTCCAAGTTCCAATGTTTATTTATTATTATTATTAGCTTTTTATTTGTATTTACACAGTTGTTTTGCACATTGGTTGTTTGTCAGTTGTTGTGTGTAGTTCTTCATCATTTCTATTGTATTTTTGTTCTACTGCGAACACCTGCCAGAAAAGGCAGCTCATGGGTAATATGGTGATATATATGTCATAAAATTTTGTTTTTATTTATTATTTCTTTATTTAGAGATACCGCATGGAAAAGGCCTTTCCAGCCTAACTTGCCACGCCACCCAACAACCCACCTATTTAACACTAACGATTCGCAGGACAACTCACAATTACCAATCCCCGTCTAGTGTGGAAGGGCCACCGTACAGGATGTGAAAAGGCTGCAGGAAGTTGTAACCTCAGCCAGCTCCATCATGGGCACTGGCCTTTCCACTATCAAGGGCGTCTTCAAAAGGTGATGCCTCCAAAACACACTCCCGTCACCCAGGACACTCCCTCTTCTCATTGCCAACATCAAGGAGCTGGTACAGGTGCCTGAAGACACACTGAAATGTCTTAGAAGCTGCTTCTTCTCCTCCACCATCAGATTTCTGAATAGACAATGAACCCATGTGCACTACCTCACTAGCTTTCTTTCCACACACACACACACACACACAGACACACACCCCTAGGGTGCCCAAGACTTTTGCACGGTACTGTAGTAATCTTATGTATTGCAGTGTACTGCGGCCACAAAAAAAAACAAATTTCGTGACATATGTGAGCAATGATAAACCTGATTCTGATATGGGTCTGTATTGTGGACTGAGAGTGGGAAGAGGACAGGGAGAGGGGAATCATGGTTGGGAAAAGGGGAGGGGCGAGGGAAGCAGCACAGAGACATTGTGGTAACACGGGTTCACAACCTTTTTTAAGCCATGGACCCCTACCATTAACCGAAGGGCCCGTGGACCCCAGATTGGAACACCTGTTTGGTAATGATGAATAAACCACTAGCTTGGAATTAAATGAGACCGTGTACGCTACCTCACTATTACTTACTGTAATTTATAGTTTTTTATTATTATGTATTGCTGCCACAAAACAACAAATGTGCGACATATGCCAGTGATATTAAACCTGATTATGATTCTGCTTCTGTCAGATTGAACAAGCTCGCAGTTCTCCACTGAGTTCAAGGTAAATTGATTATCAAAGTACACACGTTACCATGAACTATGAGGGGTATAGATAGGGAAAATGCAAGCAGGCTTTTTACCACTGAGGTTGGGTGGGACTAGAACTAGAGGTGATGATTTAATTAAGGGTGAAAGGTGAAAGGGGGAATATGAGAGAGAACTTCACTGGTGAGAGAGTGGAACGAGCTGCCAGCAGTGGATGATTCAGGATCAGAACCGGCATGTGTTGTGAACATTTGTTAACTTAGCAGCAGCAGTACAATACATTATAATATAGAAAAAATAAATAAAGTACATTAAATAGTTAAATTAAAAATAATGCAAAAACAGAAGTAAACCAAATACAATAAGTATATAAATATTTCAAAACAGTTCATGGGTTCAAAGTCCATTTAGGAATCGGATGGCAAGAGGGGAAGAAGCTTCTCCTAAGTCCCTGAGTGTGAGCTCTCAGGCTTCCGTACCTCCTTCCTGATGGTGGCAAATGAGAAGAGGGCATGTCCTGGGTGACGGAGGTCCTTAGTAATGGACATCGCCTTCCTGTGGCACCGCTCCTTGAAGATGCCCCCGGTCAGAATGCTCTCCACAGTACATCTGTAAACACCTGAGTGCTTTAGTTGACAAAGCAAATCTCTTTAAACTCCTAATGAAGTATGGCTGCTGTTTTGCCTTCTTTATAACTGCATCGATATGTTGGGACCAGGTTAGATCCAGGAACTTGAAGCTGCTCACTCTCTCCATTTCTGATCCCTCTATGAGGATTGGTATGTGTTCCTTCGTCTTACCCTTCCTGAAGTCCACAATCAGCTCTTTCATCTTACTGACATTGAGTGCAGGGTTGTTGCTATGACACCAGTCCGCTAGATAGTACAGTATGCCTCGCTCCTCTACACCCTCTCCTTTTGAGATTCTACCATCAATGGTTATATCATCAGCAAATTTATAGATGGTATTTGAGCTTTGCCTAGCCACACAGTCATGTGTATATAGAGAGTAGAGCAGTGAGCTAAACACACACCCCTGAGGTCCGCCAGTGTTGATCGTCAGCAAGGAGGAGATGTTATCACCAATCCGCACAGATGTGGATTGCAATGGGTCCAGGTCCTTGCTGAGGCAGGAGTTCAGTCTTGTCATGACCAACCTCTCAAAGCATTTCATCTCCACAGATGTGAGTGCTACCGGGAGATAGTCATTAAGGCAGCTCACAGTATTCTTAGGCACTGGTATAATTGTTGCCTTTTTGAAGCAAGTGGGAGCTTCCACCCGTAGCAGTGAGAAGTTGAAAATGTCCTTGAATACTCCCGCCAGCTGGTTGGCACAGGTTTTCAGAGCCTTACCAGGTACTCCATCAGGACCTTCTGCCTTGCGAGGGTTCACTCTCTTTAAAGACAACCTAACGTCGGCCTCTGAGTCAGAGATCACAGGGTCACCGGGTGCAACAGGGATCTTCACAGCTGTGGTTATATCCTCTCTTTCAAAGTGAGCGTAGTGAAGCATTGCTGCCGTTCATACTATTGGGTTTCATTTTGTAGGAAGTAATGTCTTGGAAACCCTGCCCGAGTTGTTGCACATCTGATGTCGCCTCCAACCTCGTTCGAAATGGTTTGTTCACTCTGAAATAGCCCTCTGAAAATCATACCTGGTTTTCTTGTACAGACGTGGGTCACCCAATGTAAATGCCACAGATCAGCCCCCAGCAGATGATGCACCTCCTGGTTCATCCACGGTTTTTGGTTTGGGGATGTACAGCAAGTTTTCGTAGACACATACTCGACACACAGGTTTTAATGAAGTCGGGAACAACTGCCGCATTCTCATCCGGATTCGAAGATGAATCCCTGAATACATCGACCTGCACCTGAACCATAATAAATTTGGATAGCTTCCTGGTTGCGAGGGGTTTGGAGAGCTATGGTCCAGGTGCAGGTCGATGGTACTATGCAGATTAAGAATTTGGCACAGACTAAAAGTCCTTGCTGTAGTGCTCTAGTATTCCATGGCTCTGCTACCTTCAGATTCATTTTGTGGCAGGCATTTACAAGAAAAAGGAAATGCAATAGAATTTGCAAGAGAACTATACATAAGCAAAGACTGACAAGCAACCAATGTACAAAAGACAAACTGTGCAAGGGATCCCATTAAATTCTTCGGCATTTCTCCTTTTGTGGTGAACTACATATACCTGTCTGGACACGCCCCCGCTGACTGCTCCTGTGGCTCCTCCCACAGACCCCTGTATAAAGGCAATTGGGGCACTGCTCCTCCCTCAGTCTCCGAGATGTCGTGGTCCCTTTTTGTGTTAATAAACGCCTATCATTCACCTCCCGTCTCCAAGAGTTATTGATGGTGCATCACTTTTAGTAATTTTAATGATATTACATTCCTCACTCTGATTAGATGTTTAGTACCAAACAAAATAAACACAAGTGATGCAGTAATGTAGCGATTAATGTAATGCTATCACAGCTCTGGGTGTCCACGTTCAGAGTTTAATTCCGGTACCCACTGTAAGAAAATCTGTACCGTACATCCCTCTGTGTGCACACGGGCTCCCTCCAGGTGTCCTAGTTTCCCCCCACAGTCCAAAGATGCACTGGTTAGAAGGTTAATTAGTCATTGTAAATTGTCCTGTGTTTAGGCTGGGAATAAACCATAAAACCATAAGACATAGGAGCAGAATTAGGCCATCTAGCCCATCGAGTCTGCTCTGCCATCCAATCTTGGCTGATCCTTTTCCATCGCCTCCTCAACCCCAAATCCCAGCCTTCTCCCCGTAACATTTGATGTCGTGTCCAATCAAGAACCTATCAATCTCTGCCTTAAGTACACCCAACGACCTGACCTCCACAGCTGCACATGACAACAAATTCCACAAATTCTTTGGCTAAAGAAATTTTTCCACATCTCAGTTTTGAATGGACGCCCCTCTATCCTGAGGCTGTGCCCTCTTGTCCTAGACTCCCCCACCATGGGAAACATCCTTTCCATATCTACTCTGTCTGGGCCCTACAACATTCGAAAAGTTTCTGAGATTTCCCCCCCATCCTTCTGAATTCCAGTGAGTACAGACCCAGAACAGTCAAACATTCCTCGTATAATAACCCTTTCATTCCTGGAATCATCCTTATGAACCTCCTCTGGACCCTCTCCAATGCCAGCACATCTTTTCTTAGATGAGGAGCTCAAGACAGTTCACAATACTCAAGGTGACGCCACCTGCAAGTTAACCCTTAGGCTGTTCTGCACAAGGACTCCCAAGTCCCTTTGTATCACAGATTTTTGGATTTTCTCCCCATTTAAAAAATAATCCGTATATTTATTTCTACTACCAAAGTACATGACCATGCATTTTCTATTTCTTTTGCCACTCTCTTGCCCATTCTCCTAACCTGTCAATGTCCTTCTGCATCCCACCAGTTTCCTCAAAACTACCTGCCCAATCTTCGTAACATCTGCAAACTTGGCAACAAAGCCATCTATTTCATCATTTAAATAATTTATTTACAGCATAAAAAGCAGTGGTCCCAACACCGACCCCTGCGGAACACCACTATTCACTGGCAGTCAACCGAAAAAGGATCCTTTTATTCCCACTCACTGCCTCCTACCAATCAGCCAATGTGCTGACCATCTTAATAACTTTCCTGTAATACCAGGGGCTCTTAACTTGGTAAGCAGCCTCATGTGTGGCACCTGGTCAAAGGCCTTCTGAAAGTCCAAGTATACAACATCCACTGCATCCCCTTTATCTATCCTACATGTAATCTCCTCAAAGAATTCCAACTGGTTCATGAGGCAGAATTTTCCCTGAAGGAAACCATGCTGACTTTGTCCTATCTTGTCCTGTGTCACCAAACACTCCATCAGTGCATTGCTGGGCGACGTAGCTTGTTAGGCAAGACACAGTCCACACTGTATTTCTAAATAAATAAATAGGTTTTACCTTTTTGATAACAGTATTAACTGTTGTCTCTTAATTTCCTAAATTAGTTCAAACTTCCCCTGCGAAGCTTTTAATTCTTGAGATCCACTTATTCCATGAGGTTTGATTCCTGGACAGGTACATGGAGCTCAGAAAAATAGAGGGCTATGGGTAACCCTAGGTAATTTCTCAGGTAAGGACATGTTCGGCACAGCATTGTGGGCCGTAGGGCCTGTATTGTGCCGTAGGTTTTCTATGTTTCTATGTTTTCTCTGATATTTATGTGTTTCCTAGTCCTCCTCTATCATTGTAACTTTAATCTCTCATCTACTTCAGGTAACTCATCACTCATATCCAGCTTTAAGTTGGAACAAACTTCCTCAGTCTTATCATTTCAGAGGATCTGCCCTGAGCCCAGAACATAAGTGGAATTATGAAGAAAGAATGACAGAGCCTCTACTTCCTTGGGAGATTCTGAAAATTCAGCATGACATTTAAAACTTTGACAAATTTCTACAGTGGAGAGTGTAGTGACTGGCTACATCACACACCAGCATGGAAACCAAAGCCCCTGAACGGGAATCATACAGAAAGTAGTGGAGACATCACAATCCAGCAAGTCAGGCCCTCCCCCAGGATGACCACATCTATACAAAGCATTGTAGCAGGAAAGCAGCATCCATCATCAGGGACCTCTGCCACTCAGGCCATGCCCTCTCCTTGCCACTGACATCAGGAATAAGGTACGGGATTCACTCCACCAGGTTCAGGAACAGTTATCCTTCTGTCATCAGGTTCTTGAACCAAAGGGGATAATTCACTGACCTTCACCTGCCCCATCACTGAACTGTTCCCACAATCAACGGACTTGCTTTCAAGGACTCTTCATCTCACGTTCTCAATATTCATTGTTTATTATTTACACAGTTTTTTGTTGTCTTTTGCACACTGGTTGTCTGCCCTGTTAGTGTGGTCTTTCATTGACTCAATGATGGTTATTGGAATTATTGAGTGTGCCTGCCAGAAGATGTATCAGAGTTGTTTATGGTGAAATATGTGTACTTTACTTTGAACTTTGAAGGCCAGTTGCAGACTGAAATATAACATACCCGAGATATATTCAAGCCCAATACATGATGCAATCATGAAGAGGGCACACTAACAGCACCACTTCATTCAGTGCTCGAGGAGATTTGTTATGTCACTAAAGACTCAGGCGTATTTCTACTGATGTACAGTGGAGAGGGTTCTGACCGGTTGCATCACAGTCTGGTACGGACGATCCAGAGGGCTGTACACTCAGCCAGCTCCATCATGGGCACAAACATCCCCATCATCGAGAAATCTTCAAACGACAGTGTCTCAAGAGGGCACCATCCATTATTAAGGACACTTAACAAGTGGGACATCCCCTCTTTATTGGGGAGGAGGTACAGGAGCCTGAAGACAAGCACACAATATTTTAGGAACAGCTTCTTCCCCAGCAGCTCCAGATTTCTGAATGTCCATGAACACCACCTGGCTATGCTTCTGAGCACTGTTTATACATCTTCATTATAAGCTTCCCAGTCCCCGGGTAGGACACGGCAAAGGGGAGGGAGATGGACAAGCTCATTCGGGAGGATGTGAGAGCAGGCTGAAGAGAGATTCACCAAAGCAGTGGGCATGAAGCAGCAGGAAGCTTGGCCCAGAGGGAGCAGGCCACAGAAAGGAGACTGATCGAGCAGAGCCACACCGAATCAAACTCCTTGTCCAGGTGGTGTATGACATCTTGCCCAGTCGAGCCAATCTGCACAGCTGGGGAAAGGCTGATGCCCCAATTCTCTGCTGTGTCCCAGCAGTGGGACCTTGGGACACATCCTTAGCTGCTGCCCGAAAAGCTCGGGGATGGCCAATACCGCTGGAGACATAACCGGATACTGAAGACACTCGCAGAAACAATCTTCTTAAGACTCAGTAACAGCAAAACGAGCTCAAGCTTGCAATCAAACCATTACCTTTTGGAGAGCAGGAGAGCAAGCAGAGGGTAAAGTCACCCTCAGGGATTCTGGCTCCCGCTCACAAGTGACCAGGAGAAACAACTGAAGTTCCATCAGCACACCTTGAGTCCAGACATCCTCCCCGGTCTCAGAGGCAGAAAAACACGTCGTCCTGCTGGAGCTGACAGCGCCGTGGGAGGAGGCCGGATACGAGGAACTGCTCAGCGACTGTCGGAGGCAGGGATGGAAGGCAAAGTGCACGCCCGTTGAAGTGGGAGTCCTCACAGAGCCCTCAGGCATCGCTGGTACAAGGAGGCAGACAGGCACAAAACAAAATATTTCACGACATACTGTACGTCAGTGATAATAAACACGAGTCCGATTGTCTGATGTAAAATTCCACCATGTCACGGTTTACCAGTTCTTTATGCAACTAGTCAGGGCTATTAGCAACCACTTTCCATAAGACTGTTAATTAAAACAGAGTCCATACATTTGGGTGCTGGGGTCTCTACCAAAGGAGGTGTAAAGTGCTCCTTCCCTCTGCTAGCTTGCAGGTCACCCTTGGGGAAGGTGCAGCACCTGCTTAGCCCCTGATCAGGGTATTGTGAAGCCATGGAAGCAGGTGGTGCAGATCACAAGTCCTGGTTATGTGACCACTGATGCCAGATAGACAATCTCTGAACAGTATTATAACCATATAACTATTACAGCATGAAAACAGACCATCTTGGCCCTTCTAGCCCGTGCCGAATGCTTACTCCCACCTAATCCCACCGACCCGCACACAGCCCATAACCTTCCATTCCTTTCCTGTCCATATACCTATCCAATTTTTTTTTTAAATGACAAAATCGAACCTGCCTCTACCACTTCTACTGGAACCTCATTTCATACAGTTACCACTCTCTGAGTAAAGAAGTTCCTCCTTGTGTTACCCCTAAATTTTTGCCCCTTAACTCTCAACTCATGTCCTCTTGTTTGAATCTCCCCTACTCTCAATGGAAAAAACCTATCCATGTCAACCCTATCTATCCCCCTCATAATTTTAAATACCTCTATCAAGTCCCCCCTTAACCTTCTATGCTCCAAAGAAAATATGATAATGGCTAAGATCACCCGTCTCACTGCCCAGAAGGCGGGAATGGCAAACCACTTCTGTAGAAAAATTAGCCAAGAGCCAACATGGTCATGGTCACCTTGATCACCCACATAATGATCATGAATTTTGTTCATTACATGTGCTGTAAAATTGCCCGCCCCGTCTTCAATACATGAACAAGAATCAGAACCAGGTTTAATATCACGGACGTATGTTGTGAAATTTGTTTTGTGGCAGGAATATAGTGCAATATATACAAAAGCTATTAATTAGAATAAAGGTATACATATTAAATTACCCAGTGGATCAAAGTTAAGAGATAGTGAGCAACTTCAAAATTCTTGTTATTTCAGAGGAACTGTCCTGGGTTCAGCATGTAAGTGCCAGGCAATTCCCCTACTTTCTTAGAAGTTTGCAAAGATTCAACATGTTATCTAAAACTCTGGCAAACTTTTATAGATGTATGGCAGAAATATACTGACTGATCATATCACAGCCTGGTATGGAAACACCAATGCTCTTGTACAGAAAAGCCTACAAAAATTAAGAGTACAGCCCAGTCCATCAGAGATATGACCCTCCCCACCACTGAGCACATCTACACAGAGCACCATCACAGGAAAGTTGCATCCATCATCAACGACCCCCACCACCCAGGTTATACTCTCTGCCCACTGGTGCCATTAGGAAGGAGCCTCAGGACTCACACCACCAGGTTCAGAAACAGTTTTTATCCCTCAACCATCAGGTCCCACACCACCAGGTTCAGGAACAGTTATTACCCCTCAACCATCAGGTCCCACACCACCAGGTTCAGGAACAGTTATTACCCCTCAACCATCCGGTCCCACACCACCAGGTTCAGGAACAGTTATCACCCCTCAACCATCAGGTCCCACACCACCAGGTTCAAGAACAGTTATTACCCCTCAACCATCAGGTCCCACACCACCAGGTTCAGGAACAGTTATTACCCCTCAACCATCAGGTCCCACACCACCAGGTTCAGGAACAGTTATTACCTCTCAACTATCAGGTCCCACACCACCAGGTTCAGGAACAGTTATTACCTCTCAACCATCAGGTCCCACACCACCAGGTTCAGGAACAGTTATTACCCCTCAACCATCAGGTCCCACACCACCAGGTTCAGGAACAGTTATTACCCCTCAACCATCAGGTCCCACACCACCAGGTTCAGGAACAGTTATTACCCCTCAACCATCAGGTCCCACACCACAGGTTCAGAAACAGTTTTTACCCCTCAACCATCAGGCTCTTGAACCAGAGGGGAAACTTCATTCGCCCCAACACTGAACTGTTCCACGATCTATGTATTCACCTTGAAGGACTCTACATCTGATGTTCTCAATATTTATTGCTTATTTATTATTATTTCTTTTTTCCTCTATTTTTGTATTTGCAGTTTGTTTTTTTGGACATTGATTGTCTGCTTGCCCTGTTGGTTACAGTCTTCTATTGATTCTATTGTGCTTTTTTTATTTATTGAGTATGCCCACAAGAAAATGAATCTCAAGGTTCTATATGGTGACATATTGATAATAAATTAGCTTTGAACTCTAAGTAAGCAGTGCATAAAGGGACCTAAAAAATAGTGATGTGGTGTACATGGGTTCATTGTCCATTTACAAATCTCGTGACAGAGGAGAAAAGCTGTTCCTAAAACACTGAGTGTGCCTTCAGGCTCCTGTACCTCCTTGATGGCAGCAGTGAGAAGAGGGCATGTCCTATGTAAAGGGGGTCCTAAATGTTGGATGCCACCTTTATGAGGCATCACCTTTTGAAGACGTCCTCAATGGTGCTACCCAAGATGGAGCTGGCTGTGTCTGCAGCCCTCTGCAGTTTTTTTTGATTGTCTGCATACCAGGTGGTGATACAGCTATGTTAGGATGCTCGCCATGGAATATCTGCAGAAATTTGCTTGATGTTTCTACATGTGATTGGTATAAGATAGTTCTACCAAGTCAATGAGAGACATGGGACAGAAACAATGGAAGAAATAATTCACAGGCCTCCTAATAATAGCTGTATTTTCAGGGTTTTCTTCAAGGATTATTTTTCAAAGGTATTGCAATAATTGTGGGAATGCATTCTGTCAAAAATATAATTATTGTCAACTGATCCCCTATTTCTGCCCCTTAATTTTCTCTGATCCACAACCAACTGGCTGCTTAAGGGTGTTAAAGCCAGGAGAGGTAAAGGGGATAAGCTCCCACTGCCTATTAAACACTCCCAGTGGTGTGCGCCTCAAACAGCCTCTGACAACCAAGTCCAGCTCCTGGCCTTCACGTCTGGCTTAGCTACTAAACCCAGTGGAACCGTTTCTACTGACAGGAGAAGGGGCAAAGGCCATAAAACCAGTCACTTGGGCAGACGGGGCTCGTCATCGTGGTTGACAGCTCATCTAGGAGTCCCTGAGCAGTGGAGGCCTCCACAGCAACTGAGAAGTACGTCAGAATGACGAGAAATGCCAAAATTTTGATAGCTCCATAAACATAACGTTATAAAAAGCCCATAAGGTCATTAGACATGGAATCAGGATTCGGCCATTCAACCCATCGAGTTTGCTCTGGAATTCTATCATGGCTGATTTATTATCCCTCTCAACCCCATTCTCCTGCCTGCTTCTGTGTACAGATCACTTCTATCACCCTTGCGCTGTCCACCATAACAGCCCAAACCTCCTGGTCTCAGGTCAGTTCCACTTCCCATTCTGCGTTGTCCCTGCAAGCTACCTCTCAGGGAGATTGAGAGGTTAAGATGGACTCCTGACCTCACAACCTACATCATGATGACCTTCCACCTGATTGTTTACCTGCATTGCACTTTCTCTGTAACAGTAACACTTTATTCTGTTATTACTTTCCCCTGGGACTACCTGGAGGTATTGAAATACATCATCCCTCGCCTACACTCAGTGGACAGTTTATCAGATTTGCCTGCACACCAGCTCGTTAACACAAATATCTAATCAGCCAATCACGTGGCAGCAACTCAATGCATAAAAGCATTCAGACATGGTTCAGCTGTTGTTGAGGCCAAACGTCGGAATGGGGAAGAAATGTAATCTAACCGACTTTTGACTGTGGAATGGTTGTTGGTGCCTGACTGGCTGATTTGAGTACACATCTCAGAAACTGCTGATCTCCTGGGATTTTTACACACAACAATCTCTAGAGTTCACAGAGAATGGTGCTAGAATAAAAAAAGCACGTGGTTCTGTGGGTGAAAATGCCTTGTTAATGAGAGAGGTCACAGAGGAGAATGGCCAGACTGGTTCAAGCTGACAGGAAGGTGACAGTAACTCAAATAACCACACGTTACAACAGTGGTGCGCAGAAGAGCATCTCTGAATGTACAACACATTAAACCCTGAAGTGGATGGGCTACAGCAGCAGAAGATCACAAACACACATTCAGAGGCCAGTTTATTAGGTACAGATGGTACCTAATGAAATGGCAGCTGAGTAAATGTACCTCTGTAAAGGTACATATACATTTCTTCATCGGGATTCAGCTCGGAATAGGCTCTTCAGCCCACACTGCCCAGCAATCCCCCGGTTTAATCCCAGACTCAGTACAGTGTCATTTACAATAACCAATTAACATCTGAACTGGCACCTCTTTCGACTGTGGGAGGAAACATATGTGGTCATGGGGAGAATGTACAAACTCCTTACAGGCAGAGCCAAGAATTGTACCCTGGTACTATAAAGCATCATGTTAACCACTACACTACCATGCTGCCCCAAATAAATTACATGTGGAATGATCTGTCTGGATGGTACACAAAGGAAAGAGAGAAGCTTTTCACTACATCTTGGGACATGTGACAATAATAAACCGATCACCAGCAAATTCAGGACACACTGTTATTCCATGGTGTCTATTCATAGTTCCTCCTATTCGACTCGACCCATCAATGGGGTTGCCATTAGAGAGTCGATAAACACCCCCATTGGAAATTCTGTCTCCAATCACAGATTCCACTTCCCAGTCCTCCAGACCGACACTATTGTCATTAGATCATCTTTTGTTTTGATGTCTATTCCTAGGAGTAAACTTCAGTAATAGTGATGCTCCTCAGGATAGAGAAGCAACACCTTATATTCCGTCTGGTTAGCTTCCAACCTGATGGCATGAACACTGATTTCTCAAACTTCCAGTAATGCTTTCCCACTGCCCTCCTTCACCGTTCGCCATTCCTGTTTTTCTCACACACCTTCTCTTCTACCTGTCCATCAACTCCCTCTGGTGCTCCTCCCCCTTACCATTTTTTCATGGTCTTCTCCAGCCCTTTATCTCTCTCACCAATCAACTTCCCAACTCTTTACTTCACCCCTCCCCCTCTTGCAGTTTCACCCATTACATGCCACCTTGTACCTCTTCCCCCCCCTGCCCACCCCACATTCTGACTCCTTCCCCCTTCCTTTCCAGACCTGAAGAAGGGTCTCGGCCCGAAACATCGACGGTTTACTCACTTCCATAGATGCTGTCTGACCTGCTGAGTTTCTCCAGTATTTTGAGTGTGTCACTACAGTTTGTCCAGGTCCAATCACATAGGTCTGGAAAGATCAGCAGCATCTCTACCCGCTCAGGGAGTTTGGGAGAATTAAATGGACTCTTGACCACACGGTCTACCTCATCAGGACCCTTCACCCTGTTGTCTGCCTACACTTCACTTCCTCTGTACCTCTAACACTTTATTCTGCATTCTGTTATTCTGTTCCCTAGTGTTACCTCAATGCACTGATGTGATAACATGACCTGTAAGGGTGGCACACAAAACACTTTTCACTGGCCCTCAATACATTTCACCATTAAACATAGAACACACGACAGGCCCTCCAGCCCCCAATCTTTAGCCAAACCAATTAAATTACTAATCGAATGGCCAATTAAACAAATCCCTTCTACCTACCTACACAATGTCCATATCCTTCCATTTTCCTCACATTCCTGTGCCTATCTAAACATCTATTAAAGGTCTCTAATGTTTATGCCTTTACCACCACCCCAAGCAGCACATTTCAGGCACCCACCTCTGCTTCTTTAAAAAATTGTCCTCACACGCCCTTTGAACTTACCCCCCCCCCCCACCTTAAATGTATGCCCTCTGGTATTAGACATTTCACCCCTGGATTAAAATACACTGTCTGTCTAATAGACAACTTACCTCCTTCAGCTCAAAACATTAACAACTCATTCCTGATACTCTTCAATGACAGACAATCTCCAGACTTTGAGGGAGGAAATTCCAAAAGTTCACTACATCATGAAGAAAACTTTAATCAGCAGAGTGCCAAGCTTCAGAGCACACGCCACCCCTACCACCGGGCCAAAGATGCAGATTTGTGAGATAGAGCACTGGAATTCCAGGCACATGTTAATGGTTCAGCAGCTTCTGTTGGAAGACAACCTCACAAAGAAATGACATTGCACTGCAGGAGAAACAACTCTTCCTTTGTCAGTGGACTGGAAGGAGCTGCCGGCTCCATCGTGGGCTCCAGCCTCCTCAGCATTGAAGACATCCTGAAAGGACAAAACCTCAAGAAGGAGCCTTCCATCACAAAGAACCTGTACTATCTGCGAACATAAGACGCAGGAGCAGAATTATGGCATTTGGCCCATCGAGCCTGTTCTGACATGTCCTCTTCTCATTGCTACTATCAAGGAGGAGGTGCAAGACCTGAAGGTGTACTTTCAACATTTTAGGAACAGCTTCTTCCTCTCCACCATCAGATTTATGAAAAGTCCATGAACTCCTCCAAACTATCCCTCCTTTGCATTATTTATTTGTTTCTTATTGTAACTTACTGAACTCAACGTCAGTAAAACCAAGCAATGGGTTGTGGACTTCAGGAAGGAGAAAAGGCAAAGAACCCATGAACACTTCCTCACTATTTTAGCTCTTTTTGCATTACTTATTTACTTTGTTTTTTTTTCTGTAATTTCTAGTATATTTTATATATTACACGGTACTGCTGCCACAAAACAATACATTTCATGACTCATGTGAATGATAATAAAACTGATTCTGAGTCTGGGGTCTCCTTGGATGGACCAAGGCAGGTTCTTCGTCTTCAGCCCGTTACCTCTTCCACAAATCCTCCTCCTGGCCTCACCTATCACTTGCCATCTTGAACTCCTTCCACTCTCCCGCATTCTTATTCTGGTTTCTGTCCTCTTCCTTTCTAGTTCTGATGAAGGTCTCCGTTAGGAATGTCAACTATTTAGTCCCATCCTTAGATGCTGCCTGACCTGCTGAGCTTCTCCAGCACTTTGTGTGTGTGGCCCTGGATTTCCAGCCTCTGCAGAATCTCTTGGGTTTCATTGGGAATATTTAAGGTGGAGGTTCATGGGCTTAGAGAGAGTGGATGTGGAGAGGATGTTTCCAGTATTGGTGGAGTCTAAGACCAGACAAAGGCCCAGGCCTGCTCACAGGTCGTCCAGGGTGCTCTATTATTGCAAATATTACTTTATTGTGCCATATATTGTACACAATGTTCAATACACACTCAGTAGCCACTTTATTAGGAACCTCCAGTACTAAATAAAATGGCCACTGAATGTATGTTCATGGTCTTCTGCTGCTGTAGCCCATCCACTTCAAGGTTTGATGTGTTGTACATTCAGAGATGCTTTTCTGCACTCCACTGTTGTAACGTGTGGTTATTTGAGTTACTGTCACCTTCCTGTCAGTCTGATCAAGGCAGACCATTGTCGAGTTCATGTTTAAGTTCCGTTTATTGTTGTTTAACTGGACACATGAATACTGCCAAATGAAGCAACATTCCTCTGGTCCAAGGTGCCCAAAACAGTACATATAACTCACACACAACACATAAAGTAATATTACCCCAAATCAATTATCAAATAATAAGGTAAATTGACAACACACAAGTTAAAAAGTACACAGTATAATGCTCCTGGTGGTTCATGTGTGATGAGATCTGAGATCAGGGATTTCAGTAGTATCACAGCCTAGGGGAAGCTATTTCCCATCCTGATAGTCCTAGTCCTAATGCTATGGTACCTCCTGCCTGGTGGCAGAGGTCAAAGAGATTGAGGGACGGATGGGAGGGATCACTGATATTGCCAAGGGGCCTGCTTTGGCACTTATCCTTCAGCCTCTCTCATTACGAGGGTAGTTTCACCCACAGAACTGCCACTCACTGGATATTTTTAGTTTTTCACACCGTTCTCTGTAAACTCTGGAGACTGATGTTTGTGAAAATCTCAGATGATCAGCAGTTTCTGAGATACTCAAACCACCCCATCTGGCACCAACAATCATTCCACAGTTACTTAGATCACATTTCTTCTCTAATGTTTGGTTTGAACAGCGACTGAACTTCTTGACCACGTGTGCGTGTTTTCATGTACTGAGTCACTGCCACGTGATCAGCTGATCAGATACCTGCATTAACAAGCAGGTGAACACAGTGAATTATAAACATTACACAGTACCGCAACTACCTGGCCCGTGAATTCACCCGGAAAAGTGAATGCACGTTTCAGCACGAGGCTTTATGAAGTTAACAACTAAAGTATTGCGGGTATCACGTTTACACCTATTACACAAGAAAAGGAAACACTGCAAGAAAAATGCCATACAGCAAACCATTGGAGATGCAATTTCCAGATTAACACACACAAAATACCGGAGGAACTCAGCAGGCCAGGCAGCATCTATGGAGGGGAATAAACAGTCTATGGTCTGGCCGAGACCCTTCTTCAGGAAGGGGGAAGAAGGCAGAGGAAGAAGGTGGGGGAGGAAGAGGAGTACAAGCTGGCAGGTGATAGGTGAGACCAGCTGGTGGGGAAGGTGTGTGGGTATGGGAAATGAACTGAAAAGTGCTGACAGGATGGTGCTGATGATATATAGCAATGTTTTAGGGATGAGTCACAAAGCTGCTACATATTCTACAGGATATAATTCTTCTGGACTATGACCGCTGCAATCCAAGGCCTGTAATTTCTCTTTAAGATCATTTACACAATTTATTCTCCTTTGTACATTGGATATTTGACGGTCTTTATTGTGTGTGGTTTTTGTGAATTCTAGAAGAGTCATAGAAAACTCAGCACAGAAACAGGCTCTTCTGGGCACCTAATCCATGCCAAATCATTAAAACGGCCTACTCTCATTGACCTGCACCTGGACCATAGCCCTCCACACCCCTCCAATCCACATACCTACCCAAACTTCTCTTACATGTTGAAATCCAGTTCACATGCTGGCAGCTCATTCCACACTCTCACAGCTCTTTGAATCAAGAAGTTTCCCCTCATGCCCCCACCAAATGTTTCACCTTTCACCCTTAACCCATGACCTCTAGTTGTAGCCCCAACCAACCTCAGTGGAAAATGCCTGCTTGCATTTACCCGATCTATACCCCTCATAATTTTGTATACCTCTATCAAATCTCCTCTCAATCTTCTACATTCCAAGGAATAACACCCTAACCCATTCAATCTATCGTGTTTCTTTGTTTTGTCAGTGCCTGCAAGAAGATGAATCGGCAGCCCTGTGTCCACCGTGGAGAACTTCAGGTTCCTGGGAACCACCATCTCTCAGGATCTGAAGTGGGAGCAGTACATCAGCTCCATCCTGAAGAAGGCCCAGCAGCGGATGTACTTCCTGCGGCTCTTGAGCAAATATGGTCTGCCTCAGGAATTGCTGCTGCAGTTCTATACTGCAGTCATTGAGTCTGTCCTGTGCACCTCCATCACTGTATGGTTTGGAGCCGCCACCAAGCAGGATAGAACCAGACTACAGCGCACAGTGAGGACTGCCGAGCGCATCATTGGAGCCTCCCTGTCCTCTATTGTGGACCTGTACTCTTCCAGGTTGAAGAAGAGGACGGGGAACATCATAAAGCACTCCTCCCATCCTGCGCACGGACTGTTTGAACTGCTTCCGTCTGGTAGGCGCTTCAGATCTCTCCAGACTAAGACTAATAGGCACTGGAGAAGTTTTTTCCCTACTGCGGTCACTTTGCTGAACAGTTAACTGCCGGTTAACTGTCGGCTAACTATTACTTGGATTGCACTACTTGTATGTATAATCTGTATTTTCATTTATATTTATCATCTGTAATGAGCAGAGAGACAACATCTGCCGGAAGTAAATTCCTTGTATGTGCACAGGTACTTGGCGATTAAAGTCTGAATCTGATTCAAGGTTGTACACTTTGATAATAAATTTGCTTTGAACTTTGAAAAGACAGGCATAGCTGGGGCCCGTGTGAGAGCACATGGCTCTAACTTGGGTATGGAGAAAGTCGGAGCAGCCAAAAGAAAAATAGTTGAGGGTGAGAACCAGTTCCGTCACACTCTTCCAGGTCTGTTGACCAGAAAGAATCAGAGAGCTTTAAAGCCTTTCTGATGGGGAATACAGTCAGCCCTCCTTACCCGCAGGTTCCGCATGCACGGATTCAACCAACCGCGGATCAGGAAAACCCGGAAGTTCTCTCTCCAGCACTCCTTGTTTGAACATGTACAGACTATTTTTTCTTGTCATTATTCTCTAAACAATACAGTATAACAACTATTTACATAGCATTTACATTGTATTAGGTATTATACATAATCTAGAGATGATTTAAAAGTACAGGCAGTCCCCGGGTTATGAATGAGTTCCATTCCTGAAGTCGGATTTGAAGTCGGAACAGGTATATCTGGTATTATTTAGCGTCAGTTAGTCAAACGTTTGTCTTAGTATATAGTATATATTTTACCTTTCTATGCATATAAAACACTTAAGAAACGTATGTATTCCAATAATTAAACCACTGCGTTGCTTAGTGATAATTGTAGCTTTCATCGGGGCAAGGCCTTTCACATGCGCCATCAAAATTATTCCGATCATTGACATTGTAGCCTAGCATTTTTCCAATGACCGATGGCGTTTCCCCTCTTTCCAATCACTTTATTACTTCCACCTTATTTTCAACCGCGATCAGAAACACTGCGGATTCAGAGCTGTGCCGGGCCCTAAAGTCCACCGCACTGAGACATGTTAAATAAGGGACTTGAGCATCCGCGTGTTTGGTATCCGCGGGGAGCCCCGGAACCAATCCCCCGCAGATAAGGAGGGCCAACTGTAGAAGAGTATAGGGACTGGACATCCATTGTGAAAGTGACGTGGTCGAGGTCAGGGAACTTTCTTTATTTTGAAGTACAGTGTGGAACAGGCCTATCTGACCCAATGAGCTGTGCTGCCCAGCAATTGAATACCAGCTCAGGAGGTCCCAGCCAAGGGGTCCACGGACCCCTCAGTTAAGGGCAGGGGTCCATGGCATAAAAAAGGTTGGAGACCCCCGCATTAGCCTAATCACAGGCCAGTTTATAATGATCAATTAACATCTTTGGACTGTGGGAGGAAACTGGAGCACCCAAAGCAAACTCACACGGTTCACAGGGAGAACGCAACAGTGTCGCGCTAACCGCTACACGATCGTGGCACCCCTTAAAGAGGCAGAGTGTATAAAGTGTCATGGATGAAGGAGGATGGGACTAAACCAAGGAGGACAAGATAGAGCTGAGGTTTGTGAACATGAGTTCAGAAGGACAGGAGCAGGCAGAAACAATGAAACAAACTTTTTCAGTGTATTACGCTGCACAGATTGAGAACCACTGCGTACTTGTGAGTCTGTCAGGGTTATCTACTGTATCCAGTGCTCCTGGTGTGGCCTTCTGTACATCAGTGAGACCTGACGTAGATTTGGAGAGCACTTTGTTGAACACCTTTACTCCATTTGCAACTAGCAGGATTTCACAGCGGCCAACCATTTTAATTCCAACCCGCATTCCAACATGTTGGTCCATGATCTCCTCTAATGCCTCAGTGAGGTTATTCTCTGGTTGGAGGAGCATCACCTCATATTGCGTCAGGCTGGCCTCCAACCTGACAGCATGGACATTATTTGTAGTTGCATTTCAACAGTTTGTTGTCTTCTACGCTCTTACTCTTTCACTGACCATTTACAGTTACTATTTTACAGATTTGCTATGTATGCCTGCAGAAAAAGAACTCAAGGTTGTGTGTGGTGACATTTATGTACTCCGATAATAAATTTTACTTTGAACATCCACACTATCCAGACCTTCCAATGAGATCACCCCTCATTCTTCTTGTACTCTGTCCTGATTTACGAAGGAACACTGGCCTTCAGAAACCAGGGCAACACATACAGGAGCTGGGGGGGTTGTGCTGAAGATGTATGATACATTGCAGAGTCAAAACTGGAACTCAACGACTCCCACCCGCTGGCACTGGCATTTGAAGGGCTGGTGTACATCCGAAACTCCGTTCCTGCCACACCAGACTCTCACCAGTATGCTTACTGGCAGAACAACTCTACAACAGGTGCCAATACACCTGCCATGCACCTGGCTCTCTCACACAAGGAAAACAAGGACGTGTGTCAGAATGAGGTTCCTGGGTCTCAGTTCGATATTCAACACTACTGTCCAGAGACCTCGGTGAACAGACTCCTACACACCACTGTACACCCGGGTGTGGAACACCCTAACCAACAGACCTCAGAGAGTCAGGATGCACAACCACTCCTCCCTCCCCATCACCCTCAACACGGGTGTCCCCCAGGGCAGTGTGCACCTGCTCTCACATGGCTGCACGTTTAAATAACCGAGTAATCACACTGTCAAGTTCACTGATGATATGTCAACGGTGGGGCTCATCACCAACAACGATGAGACGGCCTACAGGGATGAGGTGGAAGAGCTCGAGGCCTGGTGCCAGGCAAATACCCTCTTCCTCAAAGTCAACAAGACAAAGGAGAAGGTCATTGATTTCAGGAGAACTTACACCCCTCTTTACATCAGCGGCACAGCAGTGGAAACTGCAGGCAGTATGAAACTCCTGGGAGTTCAGATCTCGCAAAATCCCTCATGGTCCCAGAACACATTCTACACAATCAGGAAAGATCCTGCTTTCTGAGGAGGCCAAACAGAGCTGGACTTTGTGCATCTATTCTCACGTCATTCTACAGCAGCGCAGGAGACAGCATCCTAACATGCTGCATCACTGAATGGTGTGGAGACTGCCCTTCAACGGGTAGTCAGAACTGTCCAGTGCATCTCTGGCACAGTCTACCCACCATTGCAGACAGATGTACAGACAGGTGCCGAGAAAGGTCCAGAAACATCATGAAGGATCCTACTCCACCCTGCTAATACACTGTTTGTCCCACTCCCATCAGGGAGGAAGCTCCATAGCATCCACGTCATTAGATTCAAAAACAGTTACTTTCCCCAAGCAGTGAGGCTGGTCAACATCTCCACCCACTAACCCACCCCTCCCCACCCCCACCACCACTGCTTTATCATTTCCTGTCAGTCACCTTATGCACAGATGCTCCTGGGCCTAGTGTCACTCTATGGACATACGATCAATCTATTTATAAAAGCCATCTTATGCATTTATATTTGTAACTCTCACTTTGGTTAGCAGCTTAATATAGGGGATAATATACCCCAGCTGGCCAAAGTTAAGAAATCTGCACGATGTGTCCCGTTACAAATCAGTACCCCGAAATAACTAACAGTACACAAAATGCTATTAAACAATTGAGTTTTATAGTTCTTAATTTGACTGTAAAGAAAACAAGAAAAGAAAAAGGGCCCATTCTCATGAAACAGAGTAATACGCAGTGTTGGAGCTCACTGACAAAGCCGTTCGTCCACCATCGACCTCCTCCAATCGTCACTGGCCCTCGCTCCGAGTCCACTCCATCCGAGGTCTACCAACTATCTCCATTCGCATCTTCTCTCTTCATCTCTCTCCGGCAAAAAAAAAAGCAAATTCCCAGCTCCCAGACACACAGGAAAGAACAACATTCCGCTCATTGGCTAACATGCCCCGTTATCTCCAGTCATGACCCAAACATCGCTGCTACAGAGAAACCATTCCCTCAGCAGTGGAACATTACAGAGAGGCCATGACATTAGCAGTGAAACCTTCCAGTGGATTGTGTTCTTTACCTTATTCTGTTCTTTTTTGTGCTGCATTGGATCTGGAGAACAATTATTTCATTCCCTTACCCTTGTATACCGGAAATGATATTAAACAATCTTGAATCAGTGGAAAATTTGGAGAATTATGTGAAGGTCTGGTCACATAATATCTGATAACAGATGCACTGGTCATGATCTTCCAAGAATCACTTGATGCTGGCATGTCCCCAGAGGACTGCAAGATTGCAAACATCACTCCACTCTATAAAAGTGAGGAAGGGAAAAGAGAGGAAACTATAAGCCAGTTAGCCTAACCTCAGTGGCTGGGAAAGTGTTGGTGTCTATTATTAACAATGAGGTTGTGAGGTACTTGGAGACTAATGATAAACTAAGTCAAAGTCATCACGGTTTCTGTAAATCTGTAAAGTTTCTGTAAACTCCCTGACCAACAGACCCCAGTCAGTGAGGACAGACTAGACTCCCCGACCAACAGACCCCAGTCAGTGAGGACAGACTAGACTCCCTGACCAACAGACCCCAGTCAGTGAGGACAGACTAGACACCCCGACCAACAAACCCCAGTCAGTAAGGACAGACTAGACTCCCTGACCAACAAACCCCAGTCAGTGAGGACAGACTGGACTCCCTGACCAACAGACCCCAGTCAGTGAGGACAGACTAGACTCCCTGACCAACAGACCCCAGTCAGTGAGGACAGACTAGACTCCCTGACCAACAGACCCCAGTCAGTGAGGACAGACTAGACTCCCTGACCAACAGACCCTAGTCAGTGAGGACAGACTAGACACCCCGACCAACAGACCCCAGTCAGTGAGGACAGAGTAGACTCCCCGACCAACAGATCCCAGTCAGTGAGGACAGACTAGACACCCCGACCAACAGACCCCAGTCAGTGAGGACAGACTAGACTCCCTGACCAACAGACCCCAGTCAGTGAGGACAGACTAGACTCCCTGACCAACAGACCCCAGTCAGTGAGGACAGACTAGACTCCCTGACCAACAGACCCCAGTCAGTGAGGACAGACTAGACTCCCTGAACAACAGACCCCAGTCAGTGAGGACAGACTAGACTCCCTGACCAACAGACCCCAGTCAGTGAGGACAGACTAGACTCCCTGAACAACAGACCCCAGTCAGTGAGGACAGACTAGACTCCCTGAACAACAGACCCCAGTCAGTAAGGACAGTCTAGACTCCCTGACCAACAGACCCCAGTCAGTGAGGACAGACTAGACTCCCTGAACAACAGACCCCAGTCAGTGAGGGCAGACTAGACTCCCTGGCCAACAGACCCCAGTCAGTGAGGACAGACTAGACTCCCTGACCAACAGACCCCAGTCAGTGAGGGCAGTCTAGACTCCCTGACCAACAGACCCCAGTCAGTGAGGACAGACTAGACTCCCTGACCAACAGACCCCAGTCAGTGAGGACAGACTGGACTCCCTGACCAACAGACCCCAGTCAGTGAGGACAGACTAGACTCCCTGACCAACAGACCCCAGTCAGTGAGGACAGACTAGACTCCCTGAACAACAGACCCCAGTCAGTGAGGACAGACTAGACTTCCCGACCAACAGACCCCAGTCAGTGAGGACAGACTAGACTCCCTGACCAACAGACCCCAGTCAGTGAGGACAGATTAGACTCCCTGAACAACAGACCCCAGTCAGTGAGGACAGACTAGACTCCCTGACCAACAGACCCCAGTCAGTGAGGACAGACTAGATTCCCTGAACAACAGACCCCAGTCAGTGAGGACAGACTGTTCTCCCTGACCAACAGACCCCAGTCAGTGAGGACAGACTAGACTCCCTGACCAACAGACCCCAGTCAGTGAGGACAGACTAGACTCCCTGAACAACAGACCCCAGTCAGTGAGGACAGACTAGACTCCCTGACCAACAGACCCCAGTCAGTGAGGACAGACTGGACTCCCTGAACAACAGACCCCAGTCAGTGAGGACAGACTAGACTCCCTGAACAACAGACCCCAGTCAGTGAGGACAGACTAGACTCCCTGACCAACAGACCTCAGTCAGTGAGGACAGACTAGACTCCCTGACCAACAGACCCCAGTCAGTGAGGACAGACTGGACTCCCTGACCAACAGACCCCAGTCAGTGAGGACAGACTAGACTTCCCGACCAACAGACCCCAGTCAGTGAGGACAGACTAGACTCCCTGACCAACAGACCCCAGTCAGTGAGGACAGACTAGACTCCCTGACCAACAGGGAGAGGACAGGGAGAAACAATTCCAGCACGATAACTCTAAACACTGATATGCCACAAGATTCCAGATTGTTTAATATCATTTCTTGCACAAAAGTGTAAGGAGAATGAAATAATTGTTACTCCAGATCCAATACAGCACAAAATAAACACAATTAAGATAAAGAACAGAATAATGATAATAGAAAATGATACACTAAATATACACTTAAATACACCTGTAACCTATGCCTTGTCTATTATCTACTATATAGTCTATGTGAATACTCTATATATTATCGGTAGATTATAGATATGTACAGTTTATGAACATACATAGAGAAGGTGGTTTCTCAGCCCCCATTCTGCTCCCTGTACACTCATGGCTCTGTTGCCAGATTCTGTTTTAGCTCCATCCAAGTCTGCAGATGATGCCACCATAGTGGGCCGTATTTACTTGCTTGTTTACTTGTTTGTTTATTTCGAGGTACAGCACCGAACAAGCCTTTCCAGCCCAACGAGCCACTCTGCCCAGACCCCCACCTATTTAACCGCAGCCTAATACAGGTCAATTCCCAACGAGCATCTGGACTGTGGGAGGAAACTGGTGCACTGGGGGGAGATCCCTGCATTCCAGGGGGAGGAGGTAGAAGTTCCTTACCGACAGCCCCGGAATTGAACTCTGCACTCCAGAGCGCCCCAGCTGTAGCAGCACCGTGCTAAGCACCACACTACCGTATGGCAAAGAAAAATGAGTCAGCCTGTAGGAAAGAGACAGAGAGCCGAGAGACATGGTGTCATGACAACAAGTTCTGCCTCAATGTCAGCAAAACAAGAGGGCTGGTCGTGGACTCCGGGAAGGGAGCCGGGCACACGATCCTGTCAACATCAATGGTGCAGAGGTTGAGAACTTCATATCCCTGGAAGTAAACATCACCAATAGCCTGTCTTGGTCCATGGCCAAGAAAACTCACAGGTGCCTCTATTTCTTCAAGATATTTGGCACATCCTTGGTAACCCTTACCAATTTTTATCAGTGTTCTCCATTGGGATACACCATGTTCGATATGGCAACTGCTCTGTCGTGTTGATAGGAAACCGCAGAGAGTGTGGACACACCATGGAAACCAGTCTACCCTCCACGGACTCGGTCTCACTGCCTCAGCAAGCCCTCCCCTCCCCTGCCCCCATCGGGCAGAAGCTGCAAAAGCCGGAAAGCACGTGCCACCGGGCTCGAGGACAGCTTCCGGCTCCCAGTTACAATAACATGGCCTCCTGAGCCTTGAGCTCAAGGTCTACCTCGTCATGATTTTGCACCTTTATTATCTGCCTGCATTGCACTCCCTCTGTGACTGTGACATTTTATTCTGCTTTCTGCTATTGTCTGACTTTGTACTACCTCAATGCACTGATGTGCTGAAATAATCTGTACAGATGGCATGCTAAACAAAGCTTTTCACCAGACCTCAGTACAGCTGACAATAATCCAATTCACCTTTGTCTAAATTCTGAGAAGGGATGTGTGAATCGTCTTAGTTGGTGCAGCAATTTGTCTGAATAATTCTGATAACACCACTCCCACATGCTAAATAGTTACGCATTCTACTGAAGGGTGCAGTTTGATAGGACTAGGCAGATTAATAGATTATCATGGCCTAGATGGGCCAAAGGGCCTGTTTCTGTACTGAACTCTAATCAAAGCTCAATCTTTGTGACATTTAGCGGCAGTGTTGTATATAGGAAGGGCTCGAAGCATTGTTGAGAATCCCTACCCACCACCGCCAGGAAGGAGGTACAGGAGCATCGGGGCTAGGACGGCCAGACTGGGTAACAGCTTCTTCCCTCAGGCTGTGAGGCTAATGACTACCCTGCCACCACCGAGGTCTCGTCACTGGGTCAGTGAGATGTTTACTGTTTGTGCTGTACACGGCATACACTTTGAATTACATTTTACTAACTTATTTGTGGTAATATATTGGTATACATGCTGTTTGTGATATGTCTCGTGGGTGCGTTGTGGTCCGGAGGAACGTTGTTTCGTTTCGTTGTGTGTGTGTGTAACGTCGGATGACAATAGACCTGAAACTCATCCTCTTCACAACACGTTTCAGCAAATGGGTGTTGGAATGAATTTTGTGTAATTTTTTGCTTAATACTGGAGTCTACAACTATAAACAGACACGCACATATGTTCTCGGAAACATCAGCAGGGTTTCCACAATCAAAGCCATATTCCAATCCTTGCAAAAATTACGGAACACACCTTTCCACTTCCAAATTATTTGCTAAGAGGCAGATTTACTCCCTTAACTTTGTATACAAAGTCATTCAGAACATTTTCGCGCAGGATCTTTTTTTGCACGGGAGTCTCACACGGAGTCGCACAGAGGGCGGAACGCATGGAGGGAGTCGCACAGAGAGGGGAACGCATGGAGGGAGTCGCACAGAGAGGGAAGCGTTGCACGGAGTGAAATCGCAGAGAGCGGGCTCAGAGCGTTGCCCTGGTACAGCCCCGGCTCACTCACCTTGGCGACGGGTGCTCGGCTTCCGGGGCTTCCCACAGAGACACTGCAGCATAAGCGCTCCCTTCCCCAGGATTAAACTCCTCGCAATCCTCATTGGAGTCGGTTTGGGACGGGGGAGAGGGTTTAAAGGGGGCGAAGGTGGATGCGCCGGGATCTCCGCCGGGATCGAACCTCCGGTCCCGCTGCGCCGGCGCTCGGCTCCGCTCGGAGGCGCTCACCTCCGGCCTCGGCAGGGGGGCGGGGGTGCAAACCACAGGAGAATTGGGCAGAGTTAACACACATATAAAGGAGAAAATCTGTTCGACTAAGTTGTTAGCTTTTTGAAGCCTGCAACTCGCAGAACAAGATAAGTGAAATCCATTGACGTGAATTTGGACAGAGGAGGCCTTTGAAATGTTATCAAGTAAGAGATTATTTAGTATTCAAGATTGTTTAATGTCGTTTCCAGTGTATAGGAGAACGAAATAATTAACTCCGAATCCGATGCAGCACCAAAAAAAACACAAAATATCAAGAACGCGATAATAAAAGCAACACTATAAATATAAATCCATAAAGAGGCGCTAGGCACAGGAGAGTCTGCACAAAAGGCGACTCTGACAGGACCTGATAAAGTAGTGGTGGGGGGTGGAGTGGTGCAGGGTGCGGAGATGGGGGGGGGGGGGTAAACATATTGTCGTGGATAGTGAAGAGGTTATCAACCCGTTCGCCCACCCCACGTCAGCAAAACCAAAAAGCTGATTATCGACTACAGGAGGAAGAAGCCATTGGGCTATAAGCCAGTTCTCACCAGGAGAACAGAGGAGAGGATCAGTAACTTTAAATTCCCGGCGTTAACATGTCGGAGAACCTGTCCTGGGACCAGCACACACGTGTCATTGTAAAGAAAGCACGACAGCGCCTCTCCAGCTCAGCAGTCGATACCATCATGTTCTCAAATCTCATTGATAGTCTGAGAACCTTGAGCAATTGGAAATGCATCAACACACACAACATGCTGGTGGAATGCAGCAGGCCAGGCAGCATCTATAGGGAGAAGCACTGTCGACGAATGTCTTCACTACTAAACCCCAGTCAGTTTGGATCAGGGTTACCAGATTTGGGTTTTTCTAAGCCAAATTCCAGAAATTTGGCTTTTTTTCCCGATTTGGTTGGCTTCAGAAAATTCATTTGGCTTTTCCCTGGCTTTTGTACATGCTAAAATTATCTGCACAAAAATTATATACCATCCTTCTTTAAAAACATTTTCCTTTAAGAAAAACACACACAAAATGCTGGTGGAACACAGCAGGCCAGGCGGCATCTATAGGGAGAACCGCTGTCGACGTTTCGGGCCGAGACCCTTCGTCAGGACTAACCGAAAGGAAAGATAGTAAGAGATTAAGAAGATTAAGAAAAGAGATTAAGATTAATCTCTTACTATCTTTCCTTTCGGTTAGTCCTGACGAAGGGTCTCGGCCCGAAACGTCGACAGCGCTTTTCCCTATCGATGCTGCCTGGCCTGCTGTGTTCCACCAGCATTTTATGTGTGTTGAAATTTGTTTGGCTTTTTTTCCTCACTTTTAAAAGTATTGTTTGGCTTTGTCCTGGCTTTTTTCTAGTATTGTTTGGCTTTAAATTGAAATTTTAATCTGGCAACCCTGGTTTGGATTGGTAACAACATCTCCTCCGCGACATTGATCAGCACAGGGACACCATGAGGCTGTGTGTGTTCTCTGTTCTACTCACTCTACGCTTATGTCTGAGGCTTAGCACAGCTCCAAGACCATATTTAAGTTTGCCGATGACACCACTGTGGTTGGCCAAATTAAAGATGGTGATGATTCAGAATATCGGAGGGAGATTTAAAATCCGGCTGAATGGTGCCACAACACCCACCTCCCACTCAGTGCCAGCAAGAACAAGGAGCTGATTATTGGCTTCAGGAGGAGAAAATCGGAGGTCCAGGAGGCAGTCCTCATCAGGGAATCAGCGGTGCTGACGGTCAGAAACTTTAAATTCCCTGGTGTTACTACTTTGGAAGAGTTGGCCTGGGCCCAGCAGGTAAGTGCAGTTATAAAGAAAGCATGGCAGTGCCTCTGCATCCTTCGAAGTTTGCAATGATTCGGCATGCCATCTAAAACTTTGACATAAATGTACTTTGATAATAAATTTGCTTTCAAGTTTTGAGTTTGAGTTACTTAGAAATTTACATAGGTTCTGCACATCACCAAAAAGTATGATGAACTTCTGTAGAGTACACTGACAGGTTGCATCACGACCTGGTATGGAAACACCAATACCCTTGAATGGAAAATCCTACAAAAAGTAGTGGATATGGCCCAGTCCATTGAAGGTAAAGCCCTTCCCACGATTGAGCTCAGCCACCTGTAGCTCCGTTGAAGAAAAGCAGCACCCTCCTCAGGAAACATCATCACCCAGGCCATGTTTTCACTGTGGCCATCAGGAAGGAGGTACCGGAACCTCAGGTCCCACACCACCGGGTTCAGGAACAGTTATTACCCCTCAACCATCAGGCCCCACACCACCAGGTTCAGGAACAGTTATTACCCTACAACTGTCAGGTCCCTTAACACCAGGTTCAGGAACAGTTATTACCCCTCAACCATCAGGTCCCACACCACCAGGTTCAGGAACAGTTATTACCCCTCAACCGTCAGGTCCCTTACCACCAGGTTCAGGAACAGTTATTACCCCTCAGCCATCAGGTCCCACACCACCAGGTTCAGGAACAGTTATTACCCCTCAACCATCAGGTCCCACACCACCAGATTCAGGAACAGTTATTACCCCTCAACCATCAGGCCCCACACCACCAGGTTCAGGAACAGTTATTACCCTACAACTGTCAGGTCCCTTAACACCAGGTTCAGGAACAGTTATTACCCCTCAACCATCAGGTCCCACACCACCAGGTTCAGGAACAGTTATTACCCCTCAACCGTCAGGTCCCTTACCACCAGGTTCAGGAACAGTTATTACCCCTCAGCCATCAGGTCCCACACCACCAGGTTCAGGAACAGTTATTACCCCTCAACCATCAGGTCCCACACCACCAGGTTCAGGAACAGTTATTACCCCTTAACCATCAGGTCCCACACCACCAGGTTCGGGAACAGTTATTACCCCTCAACCATCAGGTCCCTTACCACCAGGTTCAGGAACAATTATTACCCCTCAACCATCAGGACCCACCACCAGGTTCAGGAACAGTTGTTACCCCTTAACCATCAGGTCCCACACCACCAGGTTCGGGAACAGTTATTACCCCTCAACCATCAGGTCCCTTACCACCAGGTTCAGGAACAATTATTACCCCTCAACCATCAGGCTCCTGAACCCCAGCACTGAACTGTTCCCACAACCTATGGACTCACTTTTATGGACTCTTCATCGCATGTTCTTGAAACTTATTGCTTGCTTGCTTGTTTGTTTGTTTATTTATTTATTCTTTTTTTTGTATTTGCACTTTCTATTGCGTTTCTTAGATTTACTGAGAAGGCCTACAATAAAATGATTCTCAGGATTGTATATGGCGACATACAAGTCAAGTTTATTGTCATTTCGACCATAAACTGCTGGTACAGTACACAGTAAAAATGAAACAACATTGCTCCAGGACCCTGGTGCTACATGAAACAACACAAAACTACACTAGACGATGTGAGACAGCACAAGGCTACACTAGGCTACGTAAAACAACATAAAAACTACACTAGACTACAGACCTGCACAGGACTACATAAAGTGCACAAAACAGTGCAGGGCAGTACAACATGTGTACGTGTATACTTTCATAATACATTTACTTTTGATTTTCTGTTTAAATTATTTTCTCAGAAATTTGCATAGATTCAGCAAGTCACCAAAAACTTTGACAAACTTCTATAGTTGCACAGTGGAGAGTATCCTGATTGGTTGCATCGTGACAGGAATGGGCAAGGCTACAGAAAGTAGTGGATACAGCCCAGTTCATCACGGGTAGAGCCCTCCCAGTCATTGAGTAGCTTTACAAGGGGCACTGTCACAGGAAAGCAGCATCCACCATTACACCATGCTCACCTCACTGCTACTATCGGGCAGGCAGTCCCACACCACCGGGTTCAGGAACAGTTATTACCCCTCAACCATCAGGTCCCGCACCACCAGGTTCAGGAACAGTTATTACCCCTCAACCATCAGGTCCCACACCACCAGATTCAGGAACAGTTATTACCCCTCAACCATCAGGTCCCACACCACCAGGTTCAGGAACAGTTATTACCCCTCAACCATCAGGTCCCACACCACCAGGTTCAGGAACAGTTATTACCCCTCAACCATCAGGTCCCACACCACCGGGTTCAGGAACAGTTATTACCCCTCAACCATCAGGTCCCACACCACCGGGTTCAGGAACAGTTATTACCCCTCAACCATCAGGTCCCGCACCACCAGGTTCAGGAACAGTTATTACCCCTCAACCATCAGGTCCCACACCACCAGATTCAGGAACAGTTATTACCCCTCAACCATCAGGTCCCACACCACCAGGTTCAGGAACAGTTATTACCCCTCAACCATCAGGTCCCACACCACCAGGTTCAAGAACAGTTATTACCCCTCAACCATCAGGTCCCACACCACCGGGTTCAGGAACAGTTATTACCCCTCAACCATCAGGTCCCACACCACCGGGTTCAGGAACAGTTATTACCCCTCAACCATCAGGTCCCGCACCACCAGGTTCAGGAACAGTTATTACCCCTCAACCATCAGGTCCCACACCACCAGATTCAGGAACAGTTATTACCCCTCAACCATCAGGTCCCACACCACCAGGTTCAGGAACAGTTATTACCCCTCAACCATCAGGTCCCACACCACCAGGTTCAGGAACAGTTATTACCCCTCAACCATCAGGTCCCACACCACCGGGTTCAGGAACAGTTATTACCCCTCAACCATCAGGTCCCACACCACCAGGGTCAGGAACAGTTATTACCCCTCAACCATCAGGTCCCACACCAACAGGTTCACGAACAGTTATTACCCCTAAACCATCAGGTCAAACACCACCGGGTTCAGGAACAGTTATTACCCCTCAACCATCAGGTCCCATACCAACAGGGTCAGGAACAGTTTTTACCCCTCAATCATCAGGTCCCATACCAACAGGTTCAGGAACAGTTATTACCCCTCAATCATCAGGTCCCACACCACCAGGTTCAGAAACAGTTATTACCCCTCAACCATCAGGTCCCACACCACCAGGTTCAGGAACAGTTATTACCCCTCAACCATCAGGTCCCACACCACCAGGTTCAGGAACAGTTATTACCCCTCAACCATCAGGTCCCACACCACCAGGTTCGGGAACAGTTATTACCCCTCAACCATCAGGTCCCACACCACCGGGTTCAGGAACAGTTATTACCCCTCAACCATCAGGTCCCACACCACCAGGGTCAGGAACAGTTATTACCCCTCAACCATCAGGTCCCACACCACCAGGGTCAGGAACAGTTATTACCCTACAACCGTCAGGCTCCTGAATCTTCATGGACAACTTCACTCTCCTCAACATTGAACAGATTCTATGATCTACAGATTCACTTTCGAAGACTCTTTGCAATACACGTTCTCGCTGAGTTTTTATCTGTCTTCCTGGTGTTGGTTGTCAGTTTTTGTCTGCTTGCTTATTTATTTGTTTATTCAGAGAGTGAGCATGGACAGGCCCTTCCAGCCCAGTGAGCCATGAGGGAACGCACGTGGTGACAGGGAGACTATACAAACTCCCTGCAGATGGAGAAGCAACGGAACTCTCAAAGCTAAACCTCTGCTCTATAACAGTGTCGCTTGTCCGCTGTCATAGAATTCTATTGTACTTCTTTTTACCTGCAAATACCTGCAAGAAAATGAATCTCTAGGTAGTATATGGTAACTCTGGTTATATATAACTATATGTTATATGGTTACGTTGATAATCTCAAATTTTTTTTCCACCGGCCAGCATTCCGTGCACAGAGTTGGGTGGGTGGGAAGCTGGCATAGGGATATGGGAACAAAGTGGGAATGTAGCCTCCTGGGAGGGAGAGAGAGAAAATGAGAGGAAGACAGCAAGGAGGGGGAGAGAGTGTGGGAGAAGGAGAGGGATGAGGGAGTGAGGAGGAGGGAAAAGGTGAGGAAAGAGAGGGAGAAGAGGAGGTGGTGGAGGGAATAGGTGGGCAGGGTGAAAGTTGATGATTTTTTTTTTAAACTTTAGATGGGATTGAGAACCTTGGTGATATGCTCTGGAAGGAGAGAAAGGAGAAGACCACCTCCTGCCCCATCTGGGGAAGTATCTGTCTTGGATTAGAGATCACGTCTTGTGAGGAAAGATTGAGCAATCAAGGGCTTTCCATACTTTTCCTCCTCAATCCTCTGTTATGACACTCAGTGGCCATTTTATTAGGTATGCCTGTACACCTGTTTCTCAATGCAAGAATCTACTCAGCCAATCACGTGGCACCAACTCATGGTCAAGAGGTTCAGTTGTTGTTCGGACCAAACATCAAAATGGAGAAGAAACATGATTGAAGTGAATTTGTCAGGCGGGGTGGCTTGAGTATCTCAGAAACTGCTGATCTCCTGGGATTTCTTGGCACAACTCTCTCTAGAGTTTACAGAGAACGGTGCAAAAAACGAAACAAAAATGCAGCATTTCTGTGGATCTTGTTAATGAGAGCTGTCAGAGTAGAATCAGCAGACTAATTGAAGGTGACAGTAACTCAAGTAACATGGTGTTACAACAGTGGTGTGCAGAAGTGTGATCCACGGGGCAGGTACCGCAGGTGCTCATGTATTTCCGTTGTTTAAAAAAGGCTCAAAAAGTAACCCGGGAAATTATAGGCTGGTAAGTTTGACATCGGTAGCAGGTAAATTTTTGGAAGGAATACTAAGAGATAGGATCTACAAGTATTTGGATAGACAGGGACTTATTAGAAAAAGTCAGCATGGCTTTGTGCGTGGTAGGTCATGTTTAACCAATCTATTAGAGTTTTTCGAGGAAGTTACCAGGAAAGTGGATGAAGGGAATGTTGTATGCATGGACTTCAGTAAGGCCTTTGACAAGGTCCCGCATGGGAGGTTAGTTAGGAAGACTCAGTTGCTAGGTATAGATGGAGAGGTAGTAAATTGGAATAGACATTGGCTCAATGGAAGAAGCCAGAGAGTGATAGTGGAGGATTGCTACTCTGAGTGGAGGCCTGTGACTAGTGGTGTGCCACAGGGATCAGTCCTGGGTCCATTGTTATTTGTCATCTATATCAATGATCTGGATGATAATGTGGCAAATTGGATCAGCAAATTTGCTGATGATACAAAGATTGGAGGTGTAGTGGACAGTGAAGAAGGTTTTCAAAGCTTGCAGAGGAATTTGGAGGAATGGGCTGAAAAATGGCAGATGGAGTTTAATGCGGACAAGTGTGAGGTATTGCACTTTGGAAGGTCAAACCAAGGTAGAACATGCAAGGTAAATGGTAGGACACTGAGCAGTGCAGTAGAACATAGGGATCTGGGAGTACAGGTACATAATTCCCTAAAAGTGGCATCACAAGTAGGTAGGGTTGTAAAGAGAGCTTTTGGTATATTGGCCTTTATAAATCAAAGTATTAAGTATAAGAGTTGGAATGTAATGGTGAGGTTGTATAAGACATTGGTCAGACTGAATTTGGAGTATTGTGTGCAGTTTTGGTCACCTAATTACAGGAAGGATATTAATAAGGTTGAAAGAGTGCAGAGAAGGTTTACAAGGATGTTGCCGGGACTTGAGAAACTGAGTTACAGAGAAAGGTTGAATAGTTTAGAACTTTATTCCCTGGAGCGTAGAAGAATGAGGGGAGATTTGATAGAGGTGTATAAAATTATGATGGGTATAGATAGAATGAATGTAAGCAGGCTTTTTCCACTGAGGCCAAGGGAGAAAAAAACCAGAGGTCATGGGTAAAGGGTGAAGGGGGAAAAGTTTAAAGGGAACATTGGTGGGGGGGGGGCTTCTTCATGCAGAGGGTGGTGGGAGTGTGGAATGAGCTGCCAGATGAAGTGGTGAATGCGGGCTCACTTTTGACATTTAAGAAAAACTTGGACAGGTATATGGATGAGAGGGGTTTGGAGGGATATGGCCCAGGTGCAGGTCAGTGGGACTAGGCAGAAAAATGGTTCGGCACAGCCAAGAAGGGTCAAAAGGCCTGTTTCTGTGCTGTAATGTTCTATGGTTCTAAGAGCATTTCTGAATGTACAGCATGTTGAACCTTGAAGTGGATGGGCTACAGCAGCAGACGACCATGAACATGCACTCAGTGACAGGTGTGTTAGGTACAGGAGGTAGCTGATAAAGTGTCCCTGAGTGAGGCCCTGCATTGCTCATGACACCCGGATCCCTCCGCTCCCGTTCCAAGTTTCTCTCTAGCCCCAAGGGACTGCCCTCAAAACAGGCACCAGTCATGTGACGCTTGCTACCCTGGAGAAAGGTATCTGTACTCCTAACTGTACCATCCCATATTACCATCACACACTTCTCTTCACTCCCACAACTTGACTGGACCCTTGCTCTTTGTTACCGTGGCGGGTCTCCAAACAGATAGAACAGTACACGACAGGCCCTTTGGCCCACAATGTCAATCTTTCGACCTACTCCGAGATCAATCTAAACTTTGTTTCCACATAACCTCCATATTTCTATCATCTATCAACCTAAGAGTTACTTTATTATATCTGCCTCTACCACCAGCTTCACATATCCACCATTCTCTGTAAAACAAGCCTCAGCTCTGACACTCCCCCAGACTTCCTCTAATCAGCATAATATTATGCCCCCTCGTATTAACCATTTCCACCCTGGGAGAAAGTCTCTCGTCTACGGCTCTAGGGGGAAATTTCAAAGGAGATGTGAGGGGCAAGTTTTTTTTTACACAGAGGGGTGGGTGTCTGGAATGCGCTGCCTGGGGTGGTGGTAGAGGCAGATACATTGGGGACTTTTAAGTGACGTTTAGATAGACACATGGAATGGAGGGAAATGGAAGGATATATAGGCAGAAGGGATTAGTTTAGCTGGCCATTTGATTATTAATTTATTTGATGCAGCACTTGTGGGCTGAATGGCCTTTTCCTGTGCTGCACTGGTCTATGTGTTCTAGATTGAGTGAGCTTGGAGTGAAAGAGCTGCTGGAAGAATACAAGATGATAAACGGCCTAGATGTACAAGACAGGTGTCACTACTTTACACAGTGATGGGTGCGTGGAATGTCCCGCCATGGTGGTGGTTCAGTCCAAAAAGGGAGCAAAATAGTGAGGTAGTGCCCATGGACCATGCAGAAATCTGATGGTGGAGAGAAGGAAGCTGATCCTAAAATGTTGAGTGTGTGTCTTCAAGGCTCCTGTACCTCCCCCTGATGGTAATAATGAGAAGAGGGCAAGTCCTGGGGGGTGAGGGTTTTCAATGATGAGTGCCATCTTTTGCAGAGGTCCTCAGTGCTGGGGAGTCTGGTGCCCGTGATGGAGTTGGCTGAGTTTACAACTTCCTGCAGCTTTTCCCGATCCTGTGCAGTGGCCCCTCCACACCAGACGGTGATGCCTTTCATGGTAATCCGCAGAATCATTGGTGACTTACTGAATCTCGCCCAGCTCTCAATGAAGTATTAGCTTCCGGCGTGCCTCCTTTGTAACTGCATCAATATGTCTGGTCCAGGATAGATCTTCAGAGGTACTGACGCCAAGGAATTTGCTCAGTCTTTTCACTCCTACCCCCTCGATGAGGACTTCCCCTTCCTGAACTCCACCGTCAACTCCTTGGTCTTGGTGATGTTGGGTGCATGACATCACTTGGCCAGCTGACCCACCTTCCTCCTGTACGCCTCCCCGTCACCATCTGTGATCCTGCCATCAAGTTGATGTCATCGGCAAATTTATAGATGGTGTTTGAGCTGGGCCTAGCTACGAAGTCGTGTGTGTAGAGAGAGTAGAGCTGTGGGCCAAGCGCACATTGTTAAGGCATTGTCAGCGAGGAGATATTATTTACAGTTTAAGTCATAATGTTGTCATTCGGAATGCAAACAAACCCATGTAGCACCCTCTGGTCCCAGTGACTTGGCACAGTAGCATATCAGTTAGCTCAAACCTTTCCAGTATTGACGATCTGGGGTTAGTTGTCACTGCTGTCTGTAAGGAGTTTGTAGGTTCTCCCTGATGCATGGGTTTTCTCCGGATGTTCTGCTTTCCTCCCACAGTCCAAAGGTTAATCGTTTTCATCTTTGTTCCCCATTGTACCTGTGAACTCTGAATGCTCCTTCTCTGGGGTACACAGAAGTGAATGTGGCCCCAGAAGAGGGGTAAACAATCAGCTCGAAATGGCTTGGTGACTCGTGACGTGGTATAGTGAGTACAGAATTGCATAAATTCGCACAGGTTGTTGGAGATGACATGACCCAGATTCATACCTTGGTCAGCATCACAATGCCCTGCCTTGCCCTGATAATTCCTTATTAAAGATGAACTTTATCAGTCACTTGTACATCAAAACACACAGTGAACTGTGTCGTTTGCATCAACGGCCAACACAGTCCGAGCATGAAGGGGCAAGAGAGTAGGCCCGCAGCTGCCCTGTATGTCTTTGGAATGTGGGAGGAACCCAGAGCACCCGGAGGAAACCTGCGGAGTCACAGAAACTCCTGACAGACGGCAGCAGGAAATGGACAGTGATCAAGCGATCAAGAAGGCCAACAATACCCTCTTGTTTCAGTAGTTTACAGTTAAATGCATTTTTTGTGGTAAGTATATTAGTAATTTAAATACTACATAGCTCTCACATAGTCTCACATGGTGGCCAGTGCTATCATGTTTGCTGTTGTGTGCTGGGGCAGCAGGCTGAGGGCAGCAGACACCAACAGAATCAACAAACTCATTCGTAAGGCCAGTGTTGTTGTGGGGGTGGAACTGGACTCTCTGATGGTGGTGTCTGAAAAGAGGATGCTGTCCAAGTTGCATGCCATCTTGGACAATGTCTCCCATCCACTCCATAGTGTACTGGTTAGGCACAGGAGTACATTCAGCCAGAGACTCATTCCACCGAGATGTAACACTGAGCGTCATAGGAAGTCATTCCTGCCTGTGGCCATCAAACTTTACAACTCCTCCCTTGGAGTGTCAGACACCCTGAGCCAATAAGCTGGTCCTGGACTTAATTCCACTTGGCATGATTTACTTATTACTATTTAATTATTTATGGTTTTATGTTGCTATATTTCTTTACTATTCTTGGTTGGTGCAACTGTAACAAAACCCAATTTCCTTCGGGATCAATAAAGTCTGTCTGCCTGTCTGTCTCTGGAAGGGCAGGATTAATTTGAGTAATTCAGCATATACAATGTGCATCCATTTGAAGTGCTGGTTTGATTTAGATTAACTGATTGCTGGTGCTGTAAAGCGTTATGTTAGCTGATCCACCCACATCCAATTCGGATCTTTCTTAGCAAATCAGTTAGACCAAAGACACCCTCTTGCCACTCTATCCTGCCTTCTCCCATAACCTTTGACACCCTTACTGATCAAGAACCTTCTCTTTAAATATACCCAATAACTTGGCCTCCACAGCTGTCTATAGCAATGAATTCCACAGATTCACCAGCCTCTGCCGAGAGAAATTCCTCCTCACCTCTGTTCTGAAGGGATGCCCTTCAATTCTGAAGCTGTGCCCTCTGGTTCTAGACTCTCCCACTATAAGAAACATCCTCTCCACATACACTCTATCTGTGTCCTCTGGTCCCAGACTCCCCCACTATAGGAAACATCCTCTCCACATCCACTCTATCTGTGTCCTCTGGTCCTAGACTCTCCCACTATAGGAAACATCCTCTCCACATCCAGTCTATCTGTGTCCTCTGGTTCTAGACTCTCCCACTATAAGAAACATCCTCTCCACATACACTTTATCTAGGCCTCAGGTTTCAGTGAGGCTCCCCCTTCATCCTTCTGAACTCCAGTGAATGCAGGTCCAGATCCATCGAACGGTCCTCGTATATTAACCCTTTCATTCCTGGTATCATTCTTGTGAACCTCCTCTGGACCCTCTCCAAATCCAGCACATCCTAAAGGACCCAAAACTCATCACTGTACTCTTAAATGCCCTATAAAGCCACAGATTAGGCTTATAATAATCCAATTTTCATACTTTTTGTTAATTGTCTGTCCAATGTGTTTCACAAATAAAGCATTGTTTTAATGTTTTCATTTTTCCCCGTTTTTTTTGTCTGTAGCAGACCGTGGAGATTACCCTCAGTGTTCATACAAATTTAATCTTGGAGACTCCTGGGCCACGGAAATTTGCTCAACGTGAAATTCAAAGCTAAGATTCTGAGCCTGATGCTGATAGACATGGTTCCCAACACCTCTGGGATCAGGAGAAAAGACCTGTTGTTCATTCCTGTTGCTTGAATAATGATCTCCCACTCCCAAACCCCATGAGGGCAGGGAGTACGAGACTGGGACTGAGTCGGACACCGCCTCTGCATCCTGAGACCTGATATACAGTATGTGGGTTCAGTCCATGGAGAATAGGTGCATTTTTGATGATCTGAATTATACGGTATAAATTTACAGGCATAGATATGTTTATTCATGGGTCAGCCTTTGAAAGCAAGTGATCTCAGTTTGATATCTCTTCAGTTCATTCAAATCAAATGATCACTTCAAATCAACATTGACTGTACATACTGAGTCATTCAACTTCAGAATCAAAATCAAGTTTAATGTCACTGGCATATGGCGTGACAATTGTTGTTTTGTGGCAGCAGTTCTGGGGTGTGGCCACCGTCGCCTGCAGGCAGCTACTTGGAGCCACAGGTGAGAGCTGAGTGTCCGGTGGGGAATGAAGGTGAGTGAGCTGCCCCAGTGAGGGTAGCCAGTGGCCTCGTACCCCCGCGAGGCAGGGACATGTCTGTCCTAGCATGTGTGGGACAGGTGTGATGATGAGATCTACAGCACGGCCCAACGGCCGGGAAGGTGGTTCTGTACCGCTCCGTGGAGAGCGAAGGGCATAACTAGGTACAGAAGATGTCGTGGTCATCCACTGCAAGCAAGGTTTGTGATGCTTGTTCGTAGCTCTGAACCTGGACTTACGAGATTGAGATAGTGGAACTGCTCCAATGCAATGGCTTCCATTTTAAAAACACTCGTACGGGTTTCCTGTCGTCATCGGCTACAACGAACAACAACCACAATGCAATACATAATAATAAAACACCATAAATTACAACAAGAAATATGATTAAAAATAAATGAGTAATGCAAAGAAAAGAAAACAATATGGTGGAGGGGAAGAAGCTGATCCTGAAACATTGAGTGTGTTGTTCTGGCTCACCGCATCCTCCCCTCATTGCAAAATGCAAGCACAATTAACTCTGTAAACTACTAATGAAACCAGAGGGTAGAGTTGGCCTCAATCATTGATCACTATTGTTTTCTATTTCTCACCTTCTCTACCTTACTCCCAACAACACTGCTTTAATTGGGTCTCCGAGGGTTACGCATCAGGTAGGGAGCTGTCTCGCCCGGTAAATGGCACAGGTGTTTATCTTAGAGCAACACACACAAAATGCCGGAGCGGCTCAGGCTGCATCGATGAGAGGAATCAACAGTCAACCTTTCGATCCGAGACCCTTGGTTAGGATTGTAAAGGGTAAGGGCAGATGCCAGGTTAAAAGGTGGGGGGAGGGGAAAGAAGGACCAGCTAAAAGGTGATGGGTGAAGCCGGGGTGGCGGCTGAAGTGACGAGTTGGGCTTGTTTTTCTGAGGTGTTTTGGCACAGAGCCTGGAACCCAGATGAAGATGCTTATGGCAAGTTCCTTCTCTGCCTCCTCCAAACAAACGGTGAAAGGTTTTACTTTAAATTTATTTATTCCTGTGATGTGGAAGATTTATATTCTATTCCTACCTGCCTTCATTACTCGTAGAATCAGGTTTATTATCAGTGGCATGTGATGTGAAATTTGTAAACATAGCAGCAGCAGTTCAATGCAATGCAGAATCTTGCAGAGAGAGGAAAAAATAATAAATAAAATAAAACAAAACATAATAAAAAAGTAAATAAGTTACATATAGTGAATAGATTTTTTTAAATGTGCAAAATCGGAAATACTGTATATTAAAAAACTGAAGTAGTGTCTAAGGATTCAATGTCCTTTTAGAAACCAGATGGCAGAGGGGAAGAAGCTGTTCCTGAATCACTGAGTGTGTGTCTTCAGGCTCCTGTACCTCCTTCCTGATGGTAACAGTGAGAAAAGGGCATTTCCTGGGTGTTGGAGGTCCTTGATAATAGATGCTGCCTTTCTGAGACACCGCTCCCTAAAGATGTCCTGGGTACTTTGTAGACTAGTACCCAAGATGGAGCTGACTAGATTTACAACTTTCTGCACCTTCTTTCGATCCTGTGCGGTAGCCCCTCCATACCAGAGAGTGATGCAGCCTCTCAGAATGCTCTCCACGGTGCAACTATAGAGGTTTTTGAGTGTATTTATTGACATGCTAAATCTCTTCAAACTCCTAATAAAGTATAGTTGTTGTCCTGCCTTCTTTATGACTATATCGATATGTTGGGACTAGGTTAGATCCTCAGAGATCTTGACACCAAGGAACTTGAAGCTGCTCACTCTCTCCACTTCTGATCCCTCTATGAGGATTGGTATGTGTTCCTTCATCTTACCCTTCCTGAAGTCCACAATCAGCTCTTTTGTCTTACTGACATTGAGTGCCAGGTTGTTGCTGTGGCACCACTCCACTAGTTGGCATATCTCACTCCTGTACGCCCTCTCGTCACCACCTGAGATTCCACCAACAATGACTGTATCATCGGCAAATTGGTAGATGATATTTGAGCTATGCCTAGCCACACAGTCATGGGTGTAGAGAGTAGAGCAGTGGGCTAAGTGGGCCGGTGTCGATCGTCAGCGAGGAGGAGATGTTATCACCAGTCTGCACAGATTGTGGTCTTCCGGTTAGGAACTCAAGGATCCAATTACGGAGGGAGGTACAGAGGCCCAGGTTCTACAACTTCTCGATCAAGATTGTGGGGATGATAGTATTTAATTCTGAGCTATAGTGGATGAACAGTATCTCGACGTAGGTGTTTGTGTTGTCTAAGTGGTCTAAAGCCATGTGAACAGCCATAGAGATTGCGTCTGCGATCAACCTATTGTGGTGATAGGCAAATTGCAATGGGTCCAGATCCTTGCTGAAGCAGGAGTTCAGTCTAGTCACCACCAACCTCTCAAAGCATTTCAACCTGGAACATGTCGAAGCCATACAACCTGGAAAAAGACCCTTTAGGTCAACTTGTCCAACCCAACTGCGTTGGCCATTGAGCTAGACCCTTCTGCCTGTGGTTGGCCCATAGCCCTCGAAACCTCTGATATCCATGCCTTTATCCTTGTGCCTGCCTCGAACACTACTTCTGGCAGTTCATTGGTATGCACCGATATTTGTTTGAAGAAGCTATCCAGAAGAGGGTGAAGTTTTGTAGAACTAAGGAGAATGGGACCAAGTCTCCTCATCACCACCATGATCTTGGCATTTGAACGAGTGAGTGTGATGAACTGGTTAAACTTCTCTGTGGTAGAATCAACGTCAAAGTGGAGCTTGTTGCCACAGGTGAAATGAGAAACATACTTGCAGCATACATTTGGAACACGCTGTAAGATTTCACTGCTAATGTAATGGCTTCTGTAATGTTTCACTACTAATGTAATGGCCTCTCTGTAGCACCAATGTTTGGGTTTGACTAGAGATAACGGGGTTATGGAATGTGCGCTGTCCAATGAGAGGCATGTTGTATCTTTCTTGTGGTTCTGAGAGAAGGGATCCGCAGTCTTCTGTTGGTGAGAGATGGAGAGAGAAGATGTGAATGGAGAGAGTTGGTAGACCGCTGGACAGAGTGGACTTGGAGTTAGGGTCCGAGGGTAGGCGATGGGGAAGGAATGAACGGAATCGTCAATTCCAACATTGCGCATTAGACTGTTTCATGAGAAGCAGCCTTTTCTTTTTTTGTTTCTTTACTAACCATATAGTCAAATTAAGAATTATAAAGCTCAATCGTTTCATTGCATATTGTGTGCTGTTTGTTATTTTGTGGGACTGATTTGTAACAGGGGACACATCACACAGCATCCACCCAAACAAGATTTCTCAAGTTTGGCCAGGCTGGAGGCTGTCTTCGTCTAGATCAAGCCGCTAGCCAAACCTGAGGGTCACACATTTTATACATGGTTTCAGATAGTATGACCTCCACACAGCCTTGACCTCAATCACCGTGGGTGTCTGGGATTACCTGGAGACACAGAAGCAAGTGAGACAGCCGAAGTCTGCAGAAGAACTGTGACAAGTTCTCCAAGATGCTTGGAACAACCGACCAGCTGATTTTCTTATTAAAGTGCACGACAGTGTACCCAGGAGATTTGATGCAAATTTAAATACTGATATGATTTAGTTTTTTTTTACTGTTTTTTGAAAGCTGCTTTGCTTTACATAATTTTGTTTACTTATGCCGAAGATTTTTTAGCAGTACTGTATATGGTGTGTGCGTGCACACGTGTGCGTTTGTTGCGTGCAAGTGCTTCAATGTGTTTATACACACGTACGTTCAAAGAGAAATAAATTAATCATAAATTATACAACTTCACAGTTCAAAGTATATTTATTATCAAAGTATAATGACAACATATTCTACATACAAAGACAAACAACCAATGTGCAAAAGAAGATAAACTGTGCAAATACCCCCAAATAAACAAACAATACTGTGAAAATGATTTGTAGACTCCATTAAAGTGAGTCCATAGATTGTGAAATCAGTTCAGTGTCAAGGTGAGTGAGGTTATCAACACTGGTACAGAAGCCTGATGGTTGAGGGGTAATTTTTTTACACACTGAGTTACAAAACCTCCAAGAGGGCCACAGCCTTGCTGTGGTTTGGAGGCTTGCGTGCCGCAGTGGCCCGGGGAGTTACGTTGGTTGGAGTCAGGGCTCTGTGCCAAACAGGTCAAAGAGTAGAGGCCAGACCAAGAGTGGCCCACCACTCCTCCATGTTCAGGGATTCAGCTCAAGCATAACAAACCGGACTGGTCATATCCATTGTTATGGAAACACCAAAGAAGAATCTTTCTACATCTGTGATGGCTGAGGACAGACAGAGATGGAGGACCTTCAATGCTGCCCTAAACACCAGCAGCATAACGGGTAGCATGTAAGTTAGATAAAAAGACGACATTTTAGTGCAAAGTGGTCACAGTGTTGCTAAACATGTACAGGTTGGTTCAAGGACCGAATGGTTGAAGGGTAATAGTTGTTCTTGACCTAGTGGTGTGGGACCAGGTGGCATATGGAACAGACAGGGAAAAGAGGGCTTGTTCAGGGCAGATGGGATTGATCAGATCCGCATTAATGCAGAAAAGGCTGAAGGAAGTCTTTTTGAACCCTACCACTCTATGGTGTATGAGACCAAGTCACTGGGCAAACTGGAAGCAGAGGTTGGTAGGTTCTTGATTAGTCAGGGCATCAAAGGTTTCTGGGAAAAGGGAGGAGATGGGGCTGAGAAGGATAATAAATCAGCTGTGATGGAATGGTGGAGTAGATTCAATGGGCCTAATGGCCTAATTCTGCTCCTTTGTCTTGCCATCGTAATAGCTGGAGCAAATTACCTTTTGCATGTTCATCAATGCAAACACAGCTACATCACTGTTGCCATTTATATTGCACATCAAATGCAGTGAAAACTTGCAACAGCATCACAGGCACATAATCCACATTCACAAGACAAAACAGTTACCATACAAATTTTAGAGAGCATTCCAGACTCTGGAGTTGAGTTTCACCACTGTCTTTATGGAGTTTGTACTTTCCGCCCGTGTGCCCTGGTTTCCTCCCACAGTCCAAAGTGTACCAGTTAGTAGGTTAATTTCTCATCGCAAAATGGCCCATGGTTAGGCTAGGGTTAAATCGGTGGGTTCTGGCTTGGTGGGTCAGAAGGGCCTGTGTCGCACTCTATCTCTAAATATATAAACTAACCAGAATAAGTTTTACCCAAAAGAACACAAATAGAATTTTAAAAACCCATTGTACTGCAAAGTAGTCATAATGTTTTTATACCGAAGTAGTGATCAGTTGACGAACAGAATGGTTGAGGGGAAGTAGCTGTTTTTGAGGCTGATGGCCCTGCTGTGGATGCTATGTGGCCTTCACCCTGTTGGGAGCGGGACAAACAGTCCATAAGCAGGATCCCTCATGATGTTACCAGCCCTTTCCCAGCCCCTAACTGTATAAACGTCCCTGATGGCGGGTAGGCTGGTGCAGGTAATGCAACGGGCAAGTTTGACCGCCTGTTGTGGAGCTTTCCCGTCCGCCGAGGTGATGCACCTCTTGTGTTGACCATTCTGTAGTTGTTACACTTCATTGTGAAACTCTGTTAATGTTTTGCCTTGTATTTTCTCTATGCATTGCTGTAATGATTTGATCTGCATGGACAGTAGTCAAGGCAGGTTTTCACTGTATTTCAGTACCTGTGGCAATTAAAAACCAACTCCAATTCTCAGTTACACAGTGTTGCCAGTAGAGGGAGCGAGGTCCCAGTCGCTCTATTGCCTTTAAGCTCTTGCCATTGAACATAACAACCAATAGGGGGCAGCAGTGGAGCACTATTTGAGCTATATCATTATTTTAATTGTAATTATTATTTTTATTTAGAAATAAAAATTTAGAAATTTATTTATCAATAAATTAGAGAGAGTGCAGAGACGATTTACTAGGATGTTACCTGGGTTTCAGCACTTAAGTTACAGAGAAAGGTTGAACAAGTTAGGTCTCTATTCATTGGAGCGTAGAAGGTTGAGGGGGGATTTGATCGAGGTATTTAAAATTTTGAGAGGGATACATAGAGTTGACGTGAATAGGCTGTTTCCATTGAGAGTAGGGGAGATTCAAACGAGAGGACATGATTTGAGAGTTGGGGGCAGAAGTTTAAGGGAAACACGAGGGGGTATTTCTTTACTCAGAGAGTGATAGCTGTGTGGAATGAGCTTCCTGTAGAAGTAGTAGAGGCCAGTTCAGTTGTGTCATTTAAGTTAAAATTGGATAGGTATATGGACAGGAAAGGAGTGGAGGGTTATGGGCTGAGTGCGGGTAGGTGGGACTAGGTGAGATTAAGAGTTCGGCACGGACTAGGAGGGCCGAGATGGCCTGTTTCCATGCTGTGATTGTTATATGGTTATATGATTGTTATATATAGTACAGGAAAAGGCCCTTCCACCCCAAATAGCCCAAGATGCCCAATTATATGTGACCAATTAGCCTACTAACCAGTACGTCTTTGGACTGTGGGAGGAAATCGGAGCACCAAGCAGAAGCCCACCTTAGTCACAGAGAGAGCATACAAACTCCTTTCAGGCAGCGACGGGAATTGAACCGACGATCTCACAGAGAAATGCCTCATTTATGTCAGAGAACAACTCAGTACTGAGACAGCTCACAAGTTTCGCCATGCTCCTGGCACCAACATAACACGCACACAATTTACCAACCCTGACCGGTACCTGGGGCGAAACCGGAGCATCCGGAGGAAATCTGTGCGGCCACGGGGAGTAACGTACAAACCCCTCAGAACTGAGGAGCAACAGGATTGGAAATGCAACAAAAAGAAGAGATTAAAATTGCAAACTACCACACAGTCCGGTGGAAGACGTGTCAGTTGACCGAATTATCTCAGCCCCAACAACTCTCAGGACTCTGAGCACTGACCATGACGAAGCCGTCCACTCGATTGGTTCACCATCCGCCACCGCTGATGGTGCCCCAGTCCACCTTCGACACCAGCCGGAGATACACCACAATTATTGTCTCGGTCAGGGGTTCCAACCTGGGGTCCATGGGCCCCTTGCTGAATGGATTTGGTTGGGAGCTCCTGGTCTAGGCGATCATTAAGGAGCCTCTCATTAAAGACATGCCCTCTTCTCATTGCTACCATCAGCGAGGTGACACAGGAGCCTGGAGACACACACTGAACGTTTCAGGAACAGCTACTGCCCTCTGACATCAGATTCCTGAACAGTTCATGAACACAACCTATCTTGCTCTCACTTTGCACTATTTATTTATATTTTTAAATTTAATGATAACAGTTTTTTTGTGTTTTGCACTGTACTGCTGCTGCAAGCACATGAGTGACATCAGTGATAATTAACGTGATTCTGACTCAATGACTTGGCCTCCTCAGCTGTCCCTGGCAATGAATTCTACAAACTCACCACATTTTGGCTAGAGAAGCTCCTCAGCTCTGTTCTAAATGGATATCACTCATTTCTGAGGCTGTGCCTGGTCTGAATCCCCTCCACATCCACTCTGCCTAGGCCTTTCAACAGATAGGGGCAGCACAACAGCATAGCGCTTACTATTACGCTATTACAGTGCCAGCGACCCAGGTTCAATTCCCGCCGCAGTCTTTAAGGAGTTTGTGCATTCTCCCCGTTACCGTGCGGATTTCCTCCCACGTCTCAAACACTGGTCCAGATGGGTGAGACTGGACAGTGTGGGCTCATTGGGCCGGAGGAGTCTGATACCGTGCTATATTTCTGAACGGTAAAAAAAAATGTTCGATAGGCTTTAACGATGTCCCCCTCATTCTTCTAAACTCCGAGTACAGGCCCAGAGTCATCAAACGCTCTCGCATGTTAACCCTTTCAATCCTGTGAACCTGCTCTGGACTTTGTCATTTCTCCTTCATCACTCCGGGATCACATTCCCATCCCAAGCACTGCTGGGTCTGCAGTTGTTCAGAAGGCAGCACACCAGACCCTTTCAGAGCCAGAGATGTGATGCTGGCATGCAGGTCTTTCCTCTGCGTCACACGGAGTCCCACGGGGTAAAAAAAAAATCCCTGTTCCTTCACAAACAGATTCTGCAGATGCTGGAAATCCAGAGTAACCCACACAAAATGCTGGAGGAACTCAGCAGGTCAGGCAGCGTCTGTGGAGGGATGGGGAGGGGTCTCACCACTTTCTGTAGCCAGAGAGAGGTGAATCTGTGGAATTCTTTGCCACAGGCAGCAGTGGAGGCCAAATTGATGGGTGTACTTAAGGCAGAGATTGATAGATTCTTGATTGGGCAGAGCATGAAGGGATATGGGGAGAAGGCAAGAGATTTCAGCTGAGAGGAAAATTGGACCAGCCATAATGAAATGGCAGAGCAGACTCGTTGGGCCAAATGGCCTAATTCTGCTCCTACATATATGGTCTTATGGTCAACTCGAAACAGTCAGCGTTTCAGGCTGTGACACTTGATCAGGACTGGAAAGAAAGGGGGAGGGATCCAGAACAAGGGAATGAGAAGAGGAGGAGTACAAGCTGGCAGGTGAGAGGGAGACCATTCACATTATCCATCGCCTGCGTTTATGTTTCATCCCTCTGAACCTACTCAGGACTTCTCACGATCACCCCCATTTCTCCTACACTGGCGAGAAGCCCAAACTGCTGAACCTCCCCATAGCACCATGTACCTGTCTGAGCACCTGCCAAAAGTTATTAGTGTAGCTGCCTCAGCCACCTCCTCTGGCAGCTCATTCCAGTCACCGTATACTGTTCACTTCTACCGCACTTTCTCCGTGTCTGTTACACGCTATTATTGTTTTACCTTGTTCTACCCCAACACACTGCTGAGGTGAATTGATCTGTATGAAGAGAATGCAAAACAAGCCTTTCACTGTAGCTCAGTCCACGTGAGAATCATAGAACGTGACACAGTACAGCACAGAAACAGGCCCTTCAAAACACCTTGTTGTGCTGTACCAGTTAAATTAGTAATCTAAACTAATCCCCTCTGCCTCCATATTCCTCACGTTCATGAGCCTATCTAAATGTCTCTTAAAAGTCCCTAATGATTCTGCCATTGCCACCGCCCCAGTCCACACACCCACCCCTCTGTGTGTGAAAAAACTGCTCCTCACATCTCCTTTCAAATTACCCCCCTTGCCTTAAACACATGCCCTCTGGTATCAGAAATTTCAACCCCGGGAAAAAGACACTGTCTGTCCACTCTATTTAACTATCTTATAAACCTCAATCACAGGAGTTCCCAACGCCCCTCGATTAACGGTAGGAGTCAATGATATAAAAAAGGAGGTGAGCCTCTGCTCTATCAAATCTCGCCTCGACCTCCACCGCCCCAGAGAAAACAGCCTAGGAGAAGTACTTCCTAGAAAGGGGAAACTTGAACTGTTTGTGACACTCAGAACCATACTGATAATTGATTATAAACCAGTTACAATGCCTCCGTCGCCAAAAGAGGGAGAGAGAGTGAAACGCAATGGTTAGTATGGAGAAAGTGGGCCGAAGGGTCTGTTTCTGTGCTAGAGAGAGGGGGAAGTGTGAAGTCTATGGCAGTGATTGTGAACAATCAGCGGAGTAACTGTTCATCACGGACGATGCTGTAGTGCTCTCTGTGGGGTGCCAGAGTACAGTAGTGATTTCTGCTTAGGGTGTTGGAGTTGAGAATTCAATTCCAGCACCACATGTAGGAAATTTGTACATTTTCCCTGTGACTGTGTAGGTTTCCTCCAGGTGCTCCAGTTTCCTCCCACAATCCAAAGGCGTACCGGTTGATATGCTAATCGGTCACTGTAAATTGTCCTGTAATTAGGATAGGATTAAATCAGGGGTTTGCTCGTTGGGCTGCTTGGCACTGTATCTGCAGTGGCTGCAGTATGTCCCCAGCCTCTGAGAGTGTTTCAGGCCGCTGCTTCCCACCTGAGCCCAGCAACTCCGAATGCCTGTTGGGAACAGATGGTATCCACCACGGATCCTGCTGAAAGACAGCCCTTCCCTCTGGGAATGGCTGCACAGAAACTTGGCAGAGCTGAGCTGTGCTAACGAGGTCCTGGAATGCAACTCCGCATCGGGTCACACGCAAAAACTGCCGGAGGATCTCAGCAGGCCAGGCAGCATCTGTGGATGGGGCGGAATAAACAGTCAGCAACTCTGGGCCGAGACCCTTCATCAGGACACAGCAAGTCCTGGTGAAGCGACTTGACATAATCTCTAAGGACACTGCCAGCCCTGCTGAGTTCCTCCAGTACTGTGTGTACATTACCAGCAGAATCCCCAGCGTTTAGGGTCAGCTTGGTCTGGAGGACAGTCTGTGCGGGAGGCAGGAAAGGGCTTGGATCGCTGTGTGAGTTTGTTGTATTCTGTGTTGTTCTGCTGGGCATTGTGGGCATGCTGCGTTGGCGCTGGAATGTGTGGTAACACGTGCAGGCTGCCCCCAGCACAACCTCAGGCTGTGTTGGTTGTTAACGCAAATGGCACGTTTCACTGTGTGTTTCGACATCCGGGTGACCGCTAAAGCTGAACGTGAATGTGAAACGTTGACATACGAAGCATCGGTCACTGTGGTGAGAAACCAGGGAGCAGGGCTCCCGCCGTCAGTGCAGGCCAGAGTCCGAACGTAGGGACATGCACCCAAAGATCCTTCGGCCCATCTTGTCACGCCCATGACTGGACCTGTCTATACTAACCCCACTTGATCCAGAGGCTCCTATTGAATCCTAAATGTTGTGATTCCATCTCCATCCAGCCCTGTCACAGTGTGTTCCAGACATCCACCACCCCCATCATCTTATTCTGCCTTCTTTCCCCTTCCTGTTCAGTCCCAATGAAGGGTCTCGGCCCGCAGCATCGACTGTTTATTCCCCTCCATAGCCGCTGCCTGACCTGCTGGGTTCCTCCAGCATTTTGTTTGTGGGCTGTACCAGATTTCCAGCTTCTGCAGAACCTCTCATCTCTGCTAAAAGTTCTGAAACTTTGTTCGAGCAGCAGAGGACCCTTGCTTACGAACACCATTGTACCTGTCCATACCAAACCCACTCACGTACATTAAGTTTTTTTAAAGATTAATTTTATTTGTCACGTGAAACACACAGTGAAATTTGTCATTTGCGTCAATGACTAAAGTGGTCCGAGGATGTGCCGGGGGCAGGCCGCAACTGTTCCATTGCGTCTGCCACCAACACAGAGCATCCAGAACTCAGTAACACTAACCCATACGTC